>NC_134400.1:21497068-21577260 GCF_050003625.1 Haematobia irritans
CTGAACAGATTCGGATCAAAATCGATACACTTAAACTGAATGTGAAATCTCTGTGTAAAATATGAAGTCAATTGGAGTAAAATCCCGTTGAAAATTGCTGTAAAATATGAAATGGTTTACGAAATTTGTTTAAATTAGGCCAACATATATTAGACCAACATATATGTTAAGCGATTTGCACCAAATTGGGTAGACATTGATAAATTGTTTATTTTGCTGGAAGTTCTTCTAAAGGCACAACTTCAAAAGCACTTCCAAAATGTCCTCCCACAGATGTTCTTTATTTTAACTACACACACCAAAAGAAAAGTAGACTTCTAAAATCAAGTTCTCATCAATTCTTATTTTTAACCTGAATCAGCACTTAAAATTGTAAGTACGCAAATACTAAGTTATACTCATATTAAGTACAAGGTGTGCTTATTTGTAACATTCAAGTATTTAAAGTTTGATTTAAGCTTGTTTTTTTTAGTCAAAACAAGAAAATTGTTACTTAATTCGTCTGTGAGAGTTAGCTTATGAGAGCGCAAAAAAGTTTACTCTCCTCCATACCCTCACAGATTTTCAACCGCCGAAAACTTTTTTTTGTCAGAGAATTTTCAATTTAATGTTTGACTTTTAGTGTTAGTGTTGTTGGTTGGCTTGCATTGCGTTTGCTGTCTTAAGCCGAATATGGCTTAAAATAAGAAAACTTTAACTTGACATGCCTTTATGAGTCATAGCAAATCAGAATACAAAACAAGTATATACGGCCGTAAGTTCGGCCAGGCCGAATCTTATGTGCCCTCCACGATGGATTACGTAGAAACTTCTTCTAAGCACTGCCATCCACAATCGAATTAAAGGGTGATTTGTTAAGAGCTTGATAACTTTAAAAAAAAAAAAAACGCATAAAATTTGCAAAATCTCATCGGTTCTTTATTTGAAACGTTAGATTGGTCCATGACATTTACTTTTTGAAGATAATTTCATTTAAATGTTGACCGCGGCTGCGTCTTAGGTGGTCCATTCGGAAAGTCCAATTTTGGGCAACTTTTTCGAGCATTTCGGCCGGAATAGCCCGAATTTCTTCGGAAATGTTGTCTTCCAAAGCTGGAATAGTTGCTGGCTTATTTCTGTAGACTTTAGACTTGACGTAGCCCCACAAAAAATAGTCTAAAGGCGTCAAATCGCATGATCTTGGTGGCCAACTTACCGGTCCATTTCTTGAGATGAATTGTTCTCCGAAGTTTTCCCTCAAAATGGCCATAGAATCGCGAGCTGTGTGGCATGTAGCGCCATCTTGTTGAAACCACATGTCAACCAAGTTCAGTTCTTCCATTTTTGGCAACAAAAAGTTTGTTAGCATCGAACGATAGCGATCGCCATTCACCGTAACGTTGCGTCCAACAGCATCTTTGAAAAAATACGGTCCAATGATTCCACCAGCGTACAAACCACACCAAACAGTGCATTTTTCGAGATGCATGGGCAGTTCTTGAACGGCTTCTGGTTGCTCTTCACTCCAAATGCGGCAATTTTGCTTATTTACGTAGCCATTCAACCAGAAATGAGCCTCATCGCTGAACAAAATTTGTCGATAAAAAAGCGGATTTTCTGCCAACTTTTCTAGGGCCCATTCACTGAAAATTCGACGTTGTGGCTCGTTAGTAAGTCTATTCATGATGAAATGTCAAAGCATACTGAGCATCTTTCTCTTTGACACCATGTCTGAAATCCCACGTGATCTGTCAAATACTAATGCATGAAAATCCTAACCTCAAAAGAATCACCCTTTAGTATTACTACTATCTTGCGAAAAGATTTACTTTACTATCTACTTGCTCAAGATCTTCAATAGCAAACATTTTCCCCCATAAATCTTTCTTTTAGTTTGGAAGTGAAACTTTAAATTACTGAAAATTTATTTAAGACGAAATCCATGGCCATTTACTTGGTTATTTATTTCACTTGTAATTTCTTTCACACTTTATCCTTAAGCCCATCGCAGCATGTCTTATTTATTTATCATAATGTTCTCTTTTAGTCAGTCATTTGTTGCCACATTCTTGCACATGGAATTCGTTACTGCAACTGAGACGAAAATCAACGAAACCTAGAGAAACGTAAGATACTGAGCAAGTGGAGCAAGACCAAAGAAAACAAAAACCACTACCATCAAAGTTTGTAGCATTAAACAATGTGCATCAGTGGCATCAGCTGCAAAGAGAAAATAACGAGAGAAAGAACCCTTTTTTTGTTTTGTTTTGTTTTTTTTTTTATCTCAACTATTACTAATACTACTGCAATTGCTGCCTGCCCACCCAATCAAATGCATTTGAATGAAATCGCTGACAATACGAAGACCATCATCAGCCAAACACAACAACAACCATCAAACACATGTTGGCATCAAATAAACGAAGTTGCAATGCTAAGAGAAGAGTTTACTAAACTAAAAACCACTAGAAACAACAACGACATCAACAACAAAAGTTATATATTATTTTCATGCTCAAAAATACATACAAAAAATAATAAAAAAAGGACCAACATATCAGACATGTGGGTAGACAATGTTCTATACAACATAAGCACCATACCATATGCCTTTGTTTGAATGCAAAAAACCACGTGTTTAGCTCGTTAGTGTATTGGTAGTGGTTGAAGAAGTTCTTGATACTAGCTTGTAGGGAGCATTTGGCTTAGATATTTTAAGCTATTCTCTCTAACCCACTCTCCTTCTCAAAAAAAAAAAAAACAACAACATAACCATCATCATTATTGGCAACAAAAATGCTAGGAGAGCAAAGAACAACCACAACAATCAACCACAACGTAAACAAAGACATGGATATTTATGTAAAGCTATTTACTTTAGGTACTAGTACCAATTTTACGACGATCGATTCAAAAATGAAGGAAAAGTTTGTTTCAAACTACATATTAGAGGTCTGCATCGAATAACTTTTCACTACATGTATGCAATTCGCTGTCGAATATAGTACATACACTGTCTTTCTCTCAGAGCGCAAGTAGTGAAATGAAGAGAACACTTGCTTGTCAAATACCACCAAGTACTTTTCCGAAACAATATGAGTTCCGATAAAAAGGAACAATAACAAGTATATACGGCCGTAAGTTCGGCCAGGCCGAAGCTTATGTACCCTCCATCATGGATTGCGTAGAAACTTCTTCTAAACACTGCCATCCACAATCGAATTACTTAAGTTGCGGTAACGCTTGCCGATGGCAAGGTATCTTAAAACCTCTTAACACCATCTTCTAAATTGTATGTAAGTCCATACGTGGTATATATTAAATCAAAAAAGATCGATCCAATACGTATATAATTCAGTTTGACAAAGTAGACATAAAATTTTGACAAAATTTTCTACAGAAATAAAATTTTCTATAGAAATAAAATTTTCTATAGAAGTAAAAATTTTGACAAAATTTTCTATAGAAAGAAAATTTTGACAAAAATTTCTACAGAAATAAAATTTTAACAAAATTTTCTATAGAAATAGACTTTTGACAAAATATTCTATAGAAATAAAATTTTGGTAGATTATTTTTGGCTTGAGTGGCAACCATGATTATGAACCGAATAACATTTGAACAAAATTTTCTATAGAAATAAAATTTTGACAATGATGAAAATTTTATTATGAACCGAATAAAATTTTAACAAAATTTTCTCTAGAATCATATCATAGATCATATAACAATATCATGTACCAAATTTCAGGCGGATCGGATGAAATTTGCTTCTCTTTGAGGCTCCGCAACCCAAATCTGGGGATCGGTTTATATGGGCGCTATACATAATTATGGACCGATGTGGACCAATTTTTGCACAGTTGTTAGAGACCATATTCCAACATCATGTACCAAATTTCAGCCGGATCGGATGCAATTTGCTTCTCTTTGAGGCTTCGCAAGCCAAATCTGGAGATCGGTTTATATGGGGTCTATATATAATTATGGACCGATGTGGACCAATTTTTGCATGGTTGTTAGAGACCATATACCAACATCATGTACCAAATTTCAGCCGGATCGGATGAAATTTGCTTCTCTTTGAGGCTCCGCAAGCCAAATCTGGGGATCGGTTTATATGGGGGCTATATATAATTATGGACCGATGTGGACCAATTTTTGCATGATTGGTAGAGACTATCTACCAACACCATGTACCAAATTTCAGCCGGATCGTATGAAATTTGCTTCTCTTTGAGGCTCCGCAAGCCAAATCTGGGGATCGGTTTATATGGGGGCTATATATAATTATGGACCGATGTGGACAAATTTTTGCATGGTTGTTAGAGACTATCTACCAACACCATGTACCAAATTTCAGCCGGATCGTATGAAATTTGCTTCTCTTTGAGGCTCCGCAAGCCAAATCTGGGGATCGGTTTATATGGGGGCTATATATAATTATGGACCGATGTGGACAAATTTTTGCATGGTTGTTAGAGACTGTCTACCAACACCATGTACCAAATTTCAGCCGGATCGGATGAAATATGCTTCTCTTAGAGGCTCCACAAGCCAAATCTGGGGATCGGTTTATATGGGGGCTATATGTAATTATGGACCGATGTGGACCAATTTTTGCATGGTTGTTAGAGACTATCTACCAACACCATGTACCAAATTTCAGCCGGATCGTATGAAATTTGCTTCTCTTTGAGGCTCCGCAAGCCAAATCTGGGGATCGGTTTATATGGGGGCTATATATAATTATGGACCGATGTGGACAAATTTTTGCATGGTTGTTAGAGACTGTCTACCAACACCATGTACCAAATTTCAGCCGGATCGGATGAAATATGCTTCTGTTAGAGGCTCCACAAGTCAAATCTGGGGATCGGTATATATGGGGGCTATATGTAATTATGGACCGATGTGGACCAATTTTTGCATGGTTGTTAGAGACTATCTACCAACACCATGTACCAAATTTCAGCGGGTCGTATGAAATTTGCTTCTCTTTGAGGCTCCGCAAGCCAAATCTGGGGATCGGTTTATATGGGGGCTATATATAATTATGGACCGATGTGGACAAATTTTTGCATGGTTGTTAGAGACTGTCTACCAACACCATGTACCAAATTTCAGCCGGATCGGATGAAATATGCTTCTGTTAGAGGCTCCACAAGTCAAATCTGAGGGTCCATTTATATGGGGGCTATACGTAAAAGTGGACCGATATGGCCCATTTTCAATACCATCCGACCTACATCGATAACAACTACTTGTGCCAAGTTTCAAGTCGATAGCTTGTTTCGTTCGGAAGTTAGCGTGATTTCAACAGACGGACGGACATGCTTAGATCGACTCAGAATTTCACCACGACCCAGAATATATATACTTTATGGGGTCTTAGAGCAATATTTCGATGTGTTACAAACGGAATGACAAAGTTAATATACCCCCATCCTATGATGGAGGGTATAAAAATGTAAGTACTTGAGAAAAAGTACAACATCAACATCTCTTCACTTCACGTGGTACCACAAGTATTGCTCAGTTACAGTTTGTCAAGAAAGTGTTTTGACAATGGGATAAAAATTATGTTTTGTTCCAAAATTAAATATAATGAAATTTAAAAAAAAATATTTTATTATGTATTTTGCAAAGTATACATACGTACACAGAATTAAAAATTTAATAAAATATTTAATATTTCAATTATTTCTAGAATTTGAAATATTTGGCAATGTCAAAAGACTTTCTTGACATACTGTATGTGCAAAGCAAAACTTTCCATTATTATTAATCATAGATATGTATGTATGTCATATATTTCATATATTTATGAATGTCACACACTTACCTTAACGTTTGCCGTTGTTTATATCAATCCGAAAACATGTATTGTGGAGAGTAACTGTTTTCTTGTATTTCTGAAACTGCACGTGGTACATGGAGTACTCTATGAAGTTTTGTTCTCTCAACATACTCGACGTGATCACACTGAGTACACTTCAATAAGAGAGAAAGAGGAATATGTGTTTGTTGATAGTGAAGACATCAGAGTAGCAACAAGAAGTTACTCGTGGTTTTTGGTGTTCATTAAAATGTGTACCAATTGTTTTGCGACTCTCTCAAATAGATGTACTCATTTAGCAAGTACACGTGTACTCTGCATTTACAAATGGAATTGAGCAGACCTCTACTACATATACTTCCCCTTAAAAGAAATCATTAGCCGGTGGTGTTATTATTCTCTAGAAATAAAATTTTGACGAAATTTTCTATATAAAGAAAATTTTGACAAAATTTTCTATAGAAATACATTTTTGAGACTATAGAAATACAATTTTGACAAAATTTTCCATAGAAATAAAATTTTGACAAGATTTTCCATAGAAATAAAATTTTAACAAAATTTTCTATAGAAATAAAATTTTGACAAAACCTTCCATAGAAATAAAATTTTAACAAAATTTTCTATAGAAATAAAATTTTAACAAAATTTTCTATAGAAATAAAATTTTGACAAATTTTTCCATATAAATAAAATTTTGAAAAATTTTTCTATAGAAATAAAATTTTGACAAAATTTTCTATCGACATAAATTTTTGACACAATTTTCTATAGAAAAAAAATTTTGACAGTTTTCCATATAAATAAATTTTTGTGCCAAACTACATCCATATACTTACCCTTAAAAAAATCATTAATCGATGGTGTTATTATTCTCTAGAAATAAAATTTTGACAAAATTTTCAATAGAAATAAAATCAAGACAAAAATTTTCTATAGAAATAAAATAACAAAAATTTCTATGGAAATAAAATTTTCTATAGAAATACATTTTTGACACTATAGAAATACAATTTTGAGAAAATTTTCTACAGAAATAAAATTTTGATAAAATTTACTATAGAAATAAAATTTTGACAAAATTTTATATAGATATAAAATTTTGATAAAATTTACTATAGAAATAAAATTTTGACAAAATTTTATATAGATATAAAATTTTGACAAAAATTTCTAAAGAAATAAAATTTTGACAAAAATTTCTAAAGAAATAAAATTATGACAACATTTTCTATAGAAATAAAATTTTGACAAAATTTTCCATAGAAAAAAAATTTTAACAAAATTTTCTATAGAAATAAAATTTTGACAAAACCTTCTATAGAAATAAAATTTTAACAAAATTTTCTATAGAAATAAAATTTTGACAAATTTTTCCATATAAATAAAATTTTGAAAAATTTTTCTATAGAAATAAAATTTTGACAAAATTTTCTATCGACATAAATTTTTGACACAATTTTCTATAGAAAAAAATTTTGACAGTTTTCCATATAAATAAATTTTTGTGCCAAACTACATCCATATACTTACCCTTAAAAAAATCATTAATCGATGGTGTTATTATTCTCTAGAAATAAAATTTTGACAAAATTTTCAATAGAAATAAAATCAAGACAAAAATTTTCTATAGAAATAAAATAACAAAAATTTCTATGGAAATAAAATTTTCTATAGAAATACATTTTTGACAAAAATTTCTAAAGAAATAAAATTATGACAACATTTTCTATAGAAATAAAATTTTGACAAAACCTTCCATAGAAATAAAATTTTAACAAAATTTTCTATAGAAATAAAATTTTGACAAATTTTTCCATATAAATAACATTTTGAGAAAATTTTCTACAGAAATAAAATTTTGACAAAATTTTCTATAGAAATAATATTTTGAAAAAATTTTCTAAAGAAATAAAATTTTGATAAAATTTACTATAGAAATAAAATTTTGACAAAATTTTATAAAGATATAAAATTTTGACAAAAATTTCTAAAGAAATAAAATTTTGACAAAAATTTTTAAAGAAATAAAATTATGACAACATTTTCTATAGAAATAATATTTGGACAAAATTTTCTAGAAATAAACTTTTGACAAAATATTCTATAGCAATAAAATGTTGACAAAATATTCCATAGACATAAAATTTTGACAAAATTTTCTATAGAAATAAAATTTAGACAAAATTTTCTAAAGAAATAACATTTTGACAAAATTTTTTATAGAAATTTTGTCAAAATTTTCTATAGCAATAAAATGTTGACAAAATATTCAATCGACATAAAATTTTGACAAAATTTTCTATAGAAATAAAACTTGGAGAAAATTTTTTATAGAAATAAAATTTTGACAACATTTTCTATAGAAATAAGCTTTTGACAAAATTTTCTATAGACATAAAATTTTGACAAAATGTTCTATACAACGAAAATTTTGACAAAATTTTCTATAGAAATAAAATTTTGACAAAATTTTTAATTTGTCTGTGTGTTTTGTTTTGGTGTTTTTTTTTTTTTTTTTTTTTTAATTGGTAGACTTGTGGTAAAATGTTATTCAGAATTTGTGTCCAAGTATATGTATATAGAACGACCTTTGTAATTTCCAAAATCAGGATATAGACATATGCACGCACTACGAGTATATTGAAAGGCAAACTACGCTTTTAAACTAACCTGGAATTTGATTAAAATAAAAGTTTGAATATAAGAACGGGCGGAACGACATTATTAAGGAATCCTCAATTACTTGTGACTTATGGTTGGGGAGGGGGACCTCCCAATTGCCCGATTGTTTAAAAATTGAATCTATGTTCTCCGATTTACTTGAAATTTACACAGGGCGTGGGATGTTGGAAATTAACATGAGGTACCTGATTTTATGGCATTTGGACCGGGAAGAGGTCCTCCCCCGTGCCCGACTTCACAGAAAAAATTTCACGAAAAATTTTCCAATTAAAATTTTAATTGAGTTTGAAAAGATAATTTAATTGAATCAACAAATTTTTTAATTGAAACAAAAATCAATCACAACAATTAATAGTATCAATTAATTTTTTAATTGGATCAACTAATTTTTTAATTGGCATTCAATTAATTTCTTAATTGATACTATCATTTCCGTGATTGAAGACATTACAATTAAAAAATTAATTGGATCAATTAATTTCGTGATTGAATAAGAAAAAAAATTTTTGTGTGTTTGCGAAAATTGGGCTCATTATCTCCGATTTGCATGAAATTTTCAGAGAAATTTGGGGGGCGTCTGGACAAGGATCGGCTACTTTATTTTTCGGTACTTGATCGGGGAGGGGGAACTCTCCTTTGTCCGACTTTGTTTTTAAAGTATGTTAAAAAAACTAAACTTTTTCGAGTTAAATGAAATTTACAAAGACATGGAGGCCAGTTTTGAATTTGATATGGGGTGGCAGATTTTTTGACATTTGGCATTTTTTGGCATTTTGTGACATTTGACACATTTTGATAATTGAATAACAATTCCTCCAATTTTTGAAATTATCAGAGAAGTTTGAAGGTGGCCTCCTCTTTATACCCTCCACCATAGGATGGGGGGTATATTAACTTTGTCATTCCGTTTGTAACACATCGAAATATATCTCTAAGACTCAATAAAGTATATATATTCTGGGTCGTGGTGAAATTCTTAGTCGATCTTAGCATGTCCGTCCGTCCGTCCGTCCGTCTGTTGAAATCACGCTAACTTCCGAACGAAACAAGCTATCGACTTCAAACTTGGCACAATTAGTTGTTATTGATGTAGATCGGATGGTATTGCAAATGCGCCATATCGGTCCACTTTTACGTATAGGCCCCATATAAACGGACCCCAGATTTGGCTTGCGGAGCCTATAAGAATAGCATATTTCATCCGATCCGGCTGAAATTTGGTACATGGTGTAAGTATATGGTCTCTAACAACCATGCAAAAATTGGTACATATAGGTCCATAATTATATATAGCCCCCATATAAACCGATCCCCAGATTTGACCTCAGGAGCCTCTTAGAGGAGTAAAATTCATGTTAGTATATGGTGATGTTAGTATATGGTCCCTAACAACCATGCTAAAATTGGTCCATATCGGTCCATAATTATATATAACCCCCATATAAACCGATCCCCAGATTTGGTTTGCGGACCTTCTAAGAGAAGCAAATTTCATTCGATCCGGTTGAAATTTGGTACGTGGTGTTAGTATATGTCTCTAACAACCATCCAAAAATTGGTCCATATCGGTCCATAATTATATATAGCCCCCATATAAACCGATCCCCAGATTTTACCTCCCGAGCCTCTTGCTGGAGCAAAATTTATCCGATCCGGTTGAAATTTGGTATGTGGTGTTAGTATATGGTCTCCAACAACCATGCAAGAATTGGTCCAAATCGGTCCATAATTATATATAGCCCCCATATAAACCGATCCCCAGATTTGTCCTCCGGAGCCTCTTGGTGGAGCAAAATTCATCCGATCCGGTTGAAAGTTGGAACGTGGTGTTAGTATATGGTCTCTAATAACCAGCCAGAATTGGTCCATATCGGTCCATAATTATATATAGCCCCCATATAAGCCGATCCCAAGATTTGACCTCCGGAGCCTCTTAGAGGAGCAAAATTCATCCGATCCGGTTGAAATTTGGAACATGGTGTTACAAAGTGGTCTCTAACAACCACGCAAGAATTGGTCCATATCGGTCCATAATTATATATAGCCCCCATATAAACCGTTCCCCAGATTTGATCTCCGGAGCCTCTTGGAGGAGCAAAATTCATCCGAGCCGGTTGAAATTTGCAACGTGGTGTTAGTATAAGACCGCTAATAACCATGCCAAAATTGGTCCATATCGGTGTATAGTTACATATAGCCGATCCCCAATCACACAAAAATTGGTCCATATCGGTTCATGATTATGATATTGCCACTCGAGCTAAAAATAATCTGCAAAGTTTTATTTTTATAGAAAACATTGTCAAAATTTTATTTCTATAGAAAATTTTGTCAAAATTTTATTTCTATAGAAAATTTTGTCAAAATTTTATTTCTATAGAAAATTTTGACAAAATTTTATTTCTATAGAAAATTTTGTCAAAATTTTATTTCTATAGAAACTTTAAACTTAATTATATACGTATTTAATCGGTCTTTTTCAGTTTAATATATACCACGTATGGACTATGTGGTATATATTACGGTGGTAGGAAGTTTTAAGATACCTTGCCATCGGCTTCAGTAGAAGTTTCTACGCAATCCATGGTGGAGGGTTCATAAGCTTCGGCCTGGCCGAACTTACGGCCGTATATACTTGTTTTTTTTTTCTTTTTAACTTTATTAACAGGCTAAGTACAATATTAACCATAACTTTTGATAGAAGTGTCCAATAAATTCGAAATTTTAACAGGATGTAATTCATATAAATCCGAATGAAACGCAATGAACTCCATCAAAACACGCTAAGTCGACTTAGCCTACTCTAGAATGAGGGCATCGATATGTATCCCGTAAAAAAACGTAAATGCTAGTTATCTGATTTGTGTGAAATATAAAGTGAAATGTGGGGTGGAAATAGAGTATTGCATTTTTGGTACCAGTGAGAGCATTTCCCTGGCCCTACGCTTTAATGGAGTTCAAATATGTTGAATTTTTTTTCAGGAGGATTATCTTACCTTCTCATCGTTCGAAAGTTATTCCGACTAAGTTATTCCTAAAAAATATTTTTCGAAGTAAATGCGATAGTTTTTAATAAATAATCTCAGGAAGGCGCAGTGAAGCGGGCCGGGTTCGATTAGTTTCGTATGCAGTTCATGATAGACATAAAATCCGGTAGGGTCAACATTTCTAAAATACATTGATTTTGTTTATCCAAACACTGTGCGGCAATCGCATAGTAAAGTTCAAATTTGACTCGAATGTAAATAGCCGAAGTAATTCTGTGTGTAATATGCTCCTAATACAAACAACCAGCCAACCAACTACGATATAAAAAACAATAACAATAATAACAACAAAAGATTTTATCCATTATATACCCAAATTGAAGGCATGTTTATATATAAGAGAGCAATAACAAAAAATCACGTGCTTTTCAAAAAAAGGGGTATGATACATTGCTTCATTCGTGATATATTTTCAACTTGCAACACCAAGAATACAGTGAGAAAAACATAAAAAGGGTTTCTCGCCCTAATCATTGAAAATTCAAGAAGGCTTTCTTACAGAATGGGCAAAAAAAATCCACGAGAGAAAATACAATGAAGTCAAAAATATTTGCATAAGTTTTTTTAGGAATTTCCTTTTATATTGAAAACATGCATAGTGGTGGTAGTTAGGCTCTTCTAATATTTTTGTTTTTGTTTTCGTTTTTTTTTTGCTTGAATATGCCTGCCTATTATGGGAAACTTCGTATTTTTGGCTCAGTTTCAAACAAATATCCTTAAAGTACCTACTCTTTCTCTGGTTGGGAGGGTTTCTACTGATTTGTTTGCAGTTTGTTTTAGTGTGAGTGTGTGTGTGTGTGTCTAATATTTCTGATTCGCTTATGTTTGGTGGGGGTTGTTGGCATTTGTTCTAGTTGCATTGTTTGTGCCTGACACAACTTGTGTAAATGTGGTTGCAACAGTCGTCATTCACTAATGTATAGGCCTTTCTATTTACATAGGAAAGCAAACGAGAGGATGCGGGGAAAACGTGTATATTTTTATTTTGACCCTAGAGTGTTTGAGTGTTGCCCACACCTCCCCTCCCCACCAACATGGAGATGAGTGAATGATGAAGAATCTATAGATAGTTCAACAACTATTGGGTGTTGCCTTCGTATGAAGCATGGTGCGGTGGAGAAGCTGAATGGATATATTTTCTCTACCATCCTTATAGATCCACTGATGCTTTATTTGTCATGTCTTAGGCCTATACTACATGTCGATGCAATCCATTTTTATTGCAATCATGGAGCTTATTTTCTCCTGATTTCGTTGCCCTTTCATGCTTGACTTCAATTCAACCAGCCAACAGCCAGCCACTTGCAGGTGGCTGTGTATCAGCAACGCTTGCGCTGCTACGAAAAATTAACAAATCCTGATCCATCTTTACCTCTCTACCGCCCTTCGATTTCTTGGAAGAGATTTCCCACAATTTCTACATTTTTCGAGACTTGTTCTGACATCCTGAGCTTCATCATCATTGTGTACAGGCACACGGTGGCGTTAAGTAACTAAACAAACACTCATGTGCACTTTTATTAAATACAGACAATCAGAGACACACACAGACCCACATCCAAACACCACAGCTTTTTGGTGGACATTCATACAAACTCATATTATGATCAACATCATAAGAATAACTGACTCTATAAGCCTGTTCTCCGTGTTTCCTTTTTGTAGTATGCGAGATTTTTGTTGCTCTTGCTGGCATAGAACGTTTTGTGTGTGTGTGTGTGTGTGTGTTTTTAAACCCTGCGCCACACTGTGGAACAGGGTATTATGAGTTAGTGCATATGTTTGCAACATCCAGAAGGAGACGAGATAGACAGACACATGGTGTCTTTGGCAAAAATGCTCAGGGTGGGCTCCTGAATCGATATAGCCATGTCCGTCTGTCTGTGAACACATTTTTGTAATCAAAGTCTAGGTCGCAATTTTAGTCCAATCGACTTCAAATTTGCCACAAGTATGTCTTTTGGCTCAGAATAGAACTCTATTGATTTTGGAAGAAATCGGTTCAGATTTAGATATAGCTCCCATATATATCTTTCGCCCGATATAGACTTATATGGCCCCAGAAGCCACAGTTATACACTAATTTGCTTAAAATTTTGCACAAGAAGAACAATCAGTACTATAGTCAAGTGTGTCAAATTTTGATATTTAGATTTAGATATAGCTCCCATATATATCTTTCGCCCGATATGGACTAATACGGTCCCAGAAGCCAGAGTTTTACCCCAATTTGGTTGAAATTTTGCACTAGGAGTACAATTAGTAGTGTAGTCAAGTGTGCCAAATTTTATTGAAATCGGTTCAGATTTATATATAGCTCCAATATATATCTTTCGCCCGATATGGACTAATATTGTCCTAAAAGCGAGAGTTTTGGCCCAATTAGGTTGAAATTTTGCACAGGGAGTAGATTTAGCATTGTAGTTATGCGTGCCAAATTTGGTTGAAATCGATTCAGATTTAGATATAGCTCCCATATATATTTTTCGCCCGATATGGACTAATACGGTCCCAGAAGCCAGAGTTTTACTCCAATTTGATTGAAATTTTGCACTAGGAGTACAATTAGTAGTGTAGTCAAGTGTGCCAAATTTTAATGAAATCGGTTCAGATTTATATATAGCTCCAATATATATCTTTCGCCCGATATGGACTAATATGGTCCTAAAAGCCAGAGATTTGGCCCAATTTGGTTGAAATTTTGCACAGGGAGTAGATTTAGCATTGTAGCTATGCGTGCCAAATTTGGTTGAAATCGATTCAGATTTAGATATAGCTCCCATATATATCTTTCGCCCGATATGCACTTATATGGACCGAGAAGCCAGAGTTTTATCCCGATTAGCTTGAAATTTTGCACAAGGAGTACAATTGGTAGTATAGTGTGTGCCAAATTTGATTGAAATCGGTTCAGATTTAGATATAGCTTCCATATAGCTTCCATAATCGGTACAGAGTTAGATATAGCTCCCATATATATGTTTTTCTGATTTCGACAAAAATGGTCAAAATACCAACATTTTCTTTGTAAAATCGCCACTGCTTAGTCGAAAAGTTGTAAAATAGACTCTAATTTTCCTAAACTTCTAATACATATATATCGAGCGATAAATCATAAATAAACTTTTGCGAAGTTTCCTTAAAATTGCTTCAGATTTAAATGTTTCCCATATTTATTTTTTACTAAAATTGTGTTCCACCCTAGTGCTTTAGCCAACTTAAATTTTGAGTCTATAGGTTTTGTAAAAGTCTATCAAATTCTGTCCAAATCGAGTGATATTTAATTAAATTTATGTATTTGGGACAAACCTTTATATATAGCACCCAACACATTTGATGGATGTGATATGGTATCGAAAATTTAGATCTACAAAGTGGTACAGGGTATAATGTAGTCGGCTCCACCCGACTTTAGACTTTACTTATTTGTTTTTTACTAAAATTGTGTTCCACCCTAGTGCATTAGCCGACTTAAATTTTGAGTCCATAGATTTTGTAGAAGTCTATCTAATTCTGTCCAGATCGAGTGATATTTAAATGTATGTGTTTGGGACAAATCTACAAAGTGGTGCAGGGTATAATATAGTCGGCCCTGCCCGACTTTGGACTTTCCTTACTTGTTTTATTTTCAGTCATTTCATTTGTTTTTGTTTTCATCTTCGTTGGTCGTCATTCTCGGTCTTGTCGTCATCATTGCCATCGTTATTGTGTTAATATGAGTACGGCTTGTTTTTGTCCATAAATGCCTGCCTACCACCATATTCTGTATGATGATGATTTTCTTCGTTGTTACCGTCGTCATTGCCACACTCACACAAACACACCATCGTTGTGTCGTCGCCGCGGTAGCTGTCGGTTTTTGTGCGCCTACACATTGTGAGTTGTCAAAGTCTAACGATTAACTGTCGTAGTATTAAGTATTGTGTTCTGTTTTGTGTTTGTGTCCATAGTTTGCAATGCTATATTCTCAAAATGTTTGCGCTCACTCTCTTTCTCTCTCTCTTCTTCTAATTTCACCATAATCACAATGGATGCTCTACTAATGTATACTGCCAGAATAGGCATATCATAGCAGTAAGTGCAGTTCCTGTGAATGAGAGGCTCACATAATGTGTGTGTATTTGTTTGTATTTAGTATATTGTATGATAAGGAGTCAAGTAATAAACTGTTGTGGTAGGTTGTTAAGGTTTGAGTCAATTCGGGTGGCAATTGCATCGTTCATGAAAAGACACACAGATGATTGAGAAATTCTCGCTCTCTCTCTCTCTCTTTCTCTTCGAATATAATATAGTTTGTGTTTCTCTTTTGAGAAAGCTTTTACTTTTGCAGAAAACAAAAAGCTTTCTAATCATCATAATTAGCATCGGTGTTGATAATTATATTGGGACTGAATGTGAGGAAATTTAAATATTTCTTTCAGTAATTGCCTTGTTAATTTTGAATGTGCAAACCCCTTGTGGGGAGCCGCAGTGGGATGTTCGCGTCTGGTCTAATGTCTAATATAGGTGGGAACTACCAGTCAATTTTAAGATAAACCGATATGTATACAAAATTCATTTTAGCGATATCAGGAAGAATTATATAAAATAGCATCTTAATAGTAGGCACTCTTAAATCCGCACAACAGTCAAAATTATGTCTACTTCTGAGAGGTTTTACTGTAGATAATGAATATATTTGAGAACTATTTTTTCATTTAATCTGATTCAATAGTGGTCGCCCATGTTTAAACAATAACCTACCTTTCATCAATTTTATATAGATTGCGAACCAGAAATATATTTGCAGTTGAACGGACATCCTAAATTAGATTCATTTAGGGTATGCTTCCAAGTCGATCAATATACGAAGGTTGCCTTTTATATTTCAGGATTAGAGACTAAAAACAAATATTAACCAACGAAAATAGATTTATTATACCCTCCACCATAGGATGGGGGGTATATTAGCTTTGTCATTCCGTTTGTAACACATCGAAATATTGCTCTAAGACCCCATAAAGTATATATACTCTGGGTCGTGGTTAAATTCTGAGTGAATCTAAGCATGTCCGTCCGTTGAAATCACGCTAACTTTCGAACGAAAGAAGCTATCGACTTGAAACTTGGCATAAGTAGTTGTTTATTGATGTAGGTCGGATGGTATTGCAAATGGGCCATATCGGACCACTTTTGCGTATGGACCCCATATAAACCGACGCTCAGATTTGGCTTGCGGAGCCTCTTGGAGGAGCAAAATTCATCCGATTCGGTTGAAATTTGATACATGGTGTTACTATATGGTCTCTTACAACCATATCGGTCAACAATTATATATAGCCCCCATATAAACCGATCCCCAGATTTGGCTTACGGAGCCTGTAAGAGAAGCAAATTTCATCCGATCCTGCTAAAACTTGGTACATGGTGTTAGTATATGGTCTCTAACAACAATGCAAAAATTGGTCTACATCGGTCCATAATTATATATAGCTCCCATATAAACTGATTCCCAGATTTGGTGAAATTTGGTACATTGCGCTAGTATATGACCGCTAATAACCATATCGGTCTATAGTTATGTATAGCCGATCCCCAAAAATAATCTACCAAAATTTTATTTCTATAGAAAATTTTATCAAAATTTTATTACTACACAAAATTTTGTCAAAATTGTATTACTATAGAAAATTTTTCTCAAAATTTTATTACTATAAAAAATTTTGTCAAAATTTTATTGCTATAGAAAAATTTGTCAAGATGCAATTTCTATGGAAAATTTTGTCAAAATTTTATGTTTTATATCGGCCTTTTTATACCCTGCGCCACACGCTCACAAAAAATCGCTTCTGTAACATATACTCCCAAACATATTTTGCTTCAAGCATATACATTTTTGGGTATTGCCCACACATTTATATGTTTGATCTCTTCCAATATATAATATGTTTGAAAGCATATTGGTCTAAGCAATATATGTTTGGGTAGTCTCAGTTCCAAACATTTTGTATTTTTGCATCCAAATTCAATAATGTTGTCTTCCAAAAAACAATATGTTATTATGTGAACATATAATATGTTTGGAAGCATTTTGCACCCAAAAATATTATATGCTAAAAAAAATTCTCCCAAACAATATTGTGCTCAAAATTTTATTTATTTATTTATTTACAATCATAATGAATTATGAAAATAAACAGGTAATATAGGTGCTAACAACATAGGTTTTCGACCTGAATGCTCAAAATTTTGTTTCTGCCCAATTGTATATTCCCCCACATCTTTCTCATTTCCACGAGATTTTTTAGTTCTTAGCACCTTTTACTGTAATACCAACATTGTAGAAGAAATTATTCAATTGTGTGATTTTTTTTTATTTTAATTTTACCTTTTGCCGGACGGGGATTCGAACAGCGGACCACACAGTTTGTAAGGATCAGAGAAGTAGCTGATCAATTGCCCAAGGAAAAATAAAATGTTAATTTTGAAATAACAAGCAACAACCACCAACTTAATTCAATATCGCTCCCTGTTAAATAGCGCTCCAAGCTACTAAACACATATATGTTTATAGGCTATTTCTAAATTAATATATGTTTGCACCCAAGCATATTATATTTACAAACATGTTATGTCCCAAACATAATATGTTCTAACATATTAACATATATGTCCCAAACATGTTATGCTAGTTTATGAACATTATATGCTTGCACTCAAAAGTATTGTGTTTAAAAATTTGTGTTCCAAACATATAATGTTTATAGCCAAACATATTAAAAACAGTCTTTTTCATCCGTGCACACTGTGGAACAGGGTATTATAAGTTAGTGCATATGTTTGCAACACCCACAAGGAGACGAGATAGACACATGGTGTCTTTGGCAAAAATGCTCAGGGTGGGCTCCTGAGTCGATATAGCGATGTCCGTCTGTCCGCCTGTCCGCCTGTCCGTCTGTCCGTGAACACATTTTTGTAATCAAAGTCTAGGTCGCAGTTTTAGTCCAATCGACTTCAAATTTGGCACAAGTATGTGTTTTGGCTCAGAATAGATACCTATTGATTTTGGAAGAAATCGGTTCAGATTTAGATATAGCTCCCATATATATATTTCGCCCGATATGTACTTATATGGCCCCAGAAGCCCGAGTTTTAAACTAATTGCTTAAAATTTTGCACAAGAAGAACAATTAGTACTATAGTCAAGTGTGCCAAATTTTATTGAAATCGGATCAGATTTATATATAGCTCCCATATATATCTTTCGCCCGATATGGACTAATACGGTCCCAGAAGCCAGAGTTTTACCCCAATTTGGTTGAAATTTTGCACTAGGAGTACAATTAGTAGTGTAGTCAAGGGTGCCAAATTTTATTGAAATCGGTTCAGATTTAGATATAGCTCCCATATATATCGTTCGCCCGATTTACACTCATATGACCACAGTGGCCAATCTTTTACTCAGATTTAATTGAAATTTTGCACAGGGAGTACAATTAGCATTGTAGCTATGCGTGCCAAATTTCGTTGAAATCGGTTCAGATTTATATATAGCTCCCATATATAGCTTTAGGCCGATTTACACAAATATGACCACAGAGGCTAATTTTTTGCTCCGATTTAGTTGAAATTTTGCACAGAGAGTAGAATTAGCATTGTAGCTATGCGTGCCTGATTTGGTTGAAATCGGTTCAGATTTAGATATAGCTCCCATATATAGCTTTCGCCCGACTTACACTCATTTGCCCACAGAGGCCAATTTTGTGCTCCGATTTAGTTGACATTTTGCACAGGGAGTAGAATTAGCATTGTAGCTATGCGTGTCAAATTTGGTTGAAATCGGTTCAGATTTAGATATAGCTCCCATATATATGTTTTTCTGATTTCGACAAAAATGGTCAAAATACCAACATTTTCCTTGTAAAATCGCCACTGCTTAGTCGAAAAGTTTTAAAACTGACTCTAATTTTCCTAAACTTCTAATTCATATATATCGAGCGATAAATCATAAATAAACTTTTGCGAAGTTTCCTTAAAATTGCTTCAGATTTAAATGTTTCCCATATTTATACCCTTCACCGCTACTGTGGTACAGGGTATTATAAGTTTGTGCATTTGAATGTAACGCCAAGAAGGAGTAATCATAGACCAACCTTTTAGTATACGGATCGGCTTAGAATTAAATTCTGAGTCGATTTAGCGATGTCCGTCTTTCTGTCTGTCTGTCTGTCTGTCTGTCAGTTGATATATTTTTGTGTGCAAAGTACAGCTCGCAGTTTTAGTCCGATTGTCCCAAAATTTGGTATAGGGTCCTGTTTCGTCTCAAAGACGATCCCTATGGATTTTGGAAAAAATCGGTTCAGATTTAGATATAGCTGCCATATATATTTTTCACCGATCTGGTCATAATTGGCGTGTATATCAACCGATCTTCCTCAAATTTCGTACATCCGAATATTTTATGGGTCTCGAAAAACTTGCAAAATATCAGCCAAATCGGTTCAGATTTAGATATAGCTCCCATATATAGCTTTCGCCCGATTTACACTCATTTGCCAACAGAGGCCAATTTTTAACTCCGATTTAGTTGAAATTTTGCGTAGGGAGTAGAATTAGCGTTGTAACTATGCGTGCCAAATTTGCTTGAAATCGGTTCAGATTTGGATATATCTCCCATATAAAGCTTTCGCCCGATTTACACTCATATGACCACAGAGGCCAATTTTTAACTCCGATTTAGTTGAAATTTTGCACAGGGAGTAGAATTAGCATTGTAGCTATGCGTGCCAAATTTGGTTGAAATCGGTTCATATTTAGATATAGCTCCCATATATATGTTTTTCTGATTTCGACAAAAATGGTCAAAATACCAACATTTTCCTTGTAAAATCGCCACTGCTTAGTCGAAAAGTTGTAAAAATGACTCTAATTTTCCTAAACTTCTAATACATATATATCGAGCGATAAATCATAAATAAACTTTTTCGATTTCAATAAAATTTGGCACACTTGACTATAGTACTAATTGTTCTTCTTGTGCAAAATTTTATACAAATTAGGGTAAAACTCTGGCTTCTGGGACCGTATTAGTGCATAACGGGCGAAATATATATATGGGAGCTATATCTAAATCTGAACCGATTTCTTCCAAAATCAATAGGGTTATATTCTGAGCCAAAGCACATACTTGTGCCAAATTTGAAGTCGATTGGACCTGAACTGGGACCTAGACTTTGATTACAAAAATGTGTTCATGGACAGACGGACATGGCTATATCGACTCAGGAGCCCATCCTGAGCAAAGACACCATGTGTCTATCTCGTCTCCTTCTCTGTGTTGCAAACATATGCACTGACTTATAATACCCTGTTCCACAGTGTGGCGCAGGGTATAATTATAAACTAACCACTTAAATAGACGGTTTCACATGACGATCTCCAACAACAAAAAACCGCTCAATTGGTAACATTGTTCGAAAAATATGAACACATATAAATCAGCTCGAATGGCACTAACACATACTTAGAATATGTATATGAGGCGAATAAGTATCGGCAAATTGAGAAAAACAATAGAGAGAGAGAGAGAGAGAGAGAGTGCGAGAGAGAATATTTGTTGGCAGTGCTGCCGCTACTACTTCAATCGAAGTATTTTGCTTCATTTTCACAAAAATTTACTTCGTCACTCCTTCTTCCAAAAATCTGCTTCACTTTTTGTTCTGCTTCAAATTTTTAAATTTTCCCCCATATAACCTAATTGTTTTTCGTATTCCTTTAATTACGATGAACATAGCGGTTTTAATCATTGAATTATTAACCGATGTGGACCAATTTTTGCATAGTTGTTAGAGACCATATACTTACACCATGTACCAAATTAAAGCCGGATAGAATGAAATTTGGTTCTCTTAGAGGCTCCGCAAGCCAAATGGGGGGATCAGTTTATATGGGGGCTATATATAATTATGGACCGATGTGGACCAATTTTTGCATGCTTGTTAGAGATCATATGCTGAAACCATGTAACAAATTTCAGCTGGATCGGATGAAATTTGCTTCTCTTAGAGTCCCCGCAATCCAAATTTGGGGGTCCGTTTATATGGGAACTATACGTAAAAGTGGACCGGTATGGCCCATTTGCAATACCATCCGACCTACATCAATAACAACTACTTGTGCCAAGTCTCAAGTCGATAGCTTCTTTCGTTCGGAAGTTAGCGTGTTTTCAACAGACGGGCGGACGGACGGACATGCTTATGGGGTCTTAGGGAAATATTTCGCTACTTCAATTTTATTCGATCTACTCCACTTTTTTCCAAAATTTACTTCACTCAATTTTTCACTAGCGGCAACACTGTTTGTTGGCGTCAATTTGAGTAGGTGTGTTTTTTTTTGCAGCGAAAAACACAGTTTTTGCATTGCATGTAAGGGCTTTCAAACAACATATAAGAAAACAAAGCAAACAACAGATATATAAATAAAACACAAACTTACTTGTAACTGTTGATTTGAAGCATATATGAATTCGCTTGATATTCAATGCCACAGGAAGAACGAAAACACAGCAAAATTATTTAGCTCAATGTTAACTGCCTATGTGCAACAACTCAAATTATTGTACATTAATTGTTAAATGTTGCACAAAAAATAAACACAAAAACCTACGGTAGCGAAAGCGATCACACGTATCACGAAACCGACCGAACAATGCAAGCTTAAAATGTGGACTGTTAGTTACGTTGTTGAAAAGAAACGCTCATGTGGAAAGAGAGGAAATGGAAACGAGTATAAATCTCTTTCTCCGTTCTATAGATGGAAACGGAACAACTTAAGGTTTTTTGCTATTTCCGACTCGTATTGTTGGTTTTGTTGTTTCTTTATATTTTAGTAAGAGAGTGAGAGCGTATAATTAGACAATGTTTAGAGATGAAAAAAGTTGTACTATTTTTAATTTTCTAATTCAGATGTGCACATTGTACTATCGTCGATTCTTTAAATGCTACATTCTCTAATTTCCATAATAATAACAGTTTATATGATTATCAAATATTCATCCCTACACTGAAAAACATGTTAACCTAATTAGAAAAGATTGTGCACTTTAATTTTTAGAACACACAATTTACACAATATTAAAGAAAAATTTATTTTTAAAATAACGAAATTTCAATTAAAAGTACGTTTATAAACTTTACTTAATAAATTGTTTTCATTGCATTTAGAATATTAATTTTTTGGTGGCCCTCCTTGAGGATATCTTGCATCTTGCAAAGTTTTTTGGAATTAAGAAAAAATTTTCTTTTTTTGTATTATCTGTTATAATTTGGAAGTTTAAACTGGTATTTGTTTCCCAGCAAAAAAATGCATAGCCTACAAAGCATTGCAAATAATCTTATTGCATCCCGAAGTGGTGCAATCACGATTGCCAAATCTACCAAAATACCAAACACAAAAATCTTTTATAGAAAATGTTGTCAAAATTTTATTTCTAAAGAAAATTGTCTCAAAATTTTGTTTCTATAGAAATAACATTTTCTCAAGATTTTATTTCTATAGAAAATGTTCTAAAAAATTGTTCCTATAGACAATTTTCTCAAAAATTTTTTTCTATAGAAAATTTTCTCAAAATTGTATTTCTATAGAAAATTTTTTCAAAATTTTATTTCCATGGAAAATATTCTCAAAATCTATCTATCTATCTAATCTATCTAAATCTGAACCGATTTGTTCCAAAATCATTCTGAGCCAAAACACATACTCGTGCATAATTTGAAGTCGATTCGACTAAAACTGCGACCTAGACTTTGATTACAAAAATGTGTTCACGGACAGACGGACATGGCTGTATCGACTCAGGAGCCCACCCTGAGCATTTTTGCCAAAGACACCATGTGTCTATCTCGTCTCCTTCTGGGTGTTGCAAACATATGCAACAACCTATAATACCCTGTTCCACAGAGTGGCGCATGGTATAAAGACCGATTAAATACGTATATAATTCAGCTTGACAACATTTTCTATAGAAAAAAAATTTGGACAAAATTTTCTATAGAAATACAATTGTAACAAAATTTTCTAAGAAATAAAATTTTGACAAAATTTTCAGTAGAAATATAGTTTTGAAAAAATTTTCTATAGAAATGAAATTTTAAAAAAAATTTCTATATAAATAAAATTTTAACAAAATTTTCTATAGAAATAAAATTTCGAAAAAGTTTTCTATAGAAATAAAATTTTGACAAAGGTTTCTATAGAAATAAAGTTTTGGTAGATTATTTTTGGCTCGAGTGGCAACCATGATTATGAACCGATATGGACCAATTTTTGTGTGATTGGAGATCGGCTATATATAACTATAGGCCGATATAAACCAATTTTGGTATGGTTGTTAGCGGCCATATACTAACACCACGTTCCAAATTTGAACCGGACCGGATGAATTTTGCTCCTCCAAGAGGCTCCGGAGGTCAAATCTCGAGAACATTTATATGGGGGCTATATATAATTATGGACCGATATGGACCAATTCTGGCACGGTTGTTAGAGCCCATATACTAATATATATTCCAAATTTCGACCGGATCGGATGAAATTTGCTTCTCTTAGAGCCTCCGCATGCCAAATTTCTGGATCGGTTTATATGGGGGCTATATATAATTATGGACCTATGTGGACCAATTTTTGCATGGTTGTTAGAGACCACATACTAAAACCAAATTTCAGCCGGATCGGATGAAATTTGCTTTTCTTTGAGGCTCCGCAAGCCAAATCTGGTGATCGGTTTATATGGGGGCTATATATAATTATGGACCGATGTGAACCCATTTTTGCATGGTTGTTAGAGACCTTTTACCAACTCCATGTACCAAATTTCAGGCGGATAGGATGAAATATGGTTCTCTAAAGGCTCAGCCAGCCAAATCTGAGAGTCCGTCTATATACCCTGCGCCACACTATGGAACAGGTTATTATAAGTTAGTGCATATGTTTTCAACACCCAGAAGGAGACGAGATAGACACATGTTGTCTTTGGTAAAAATGCTCAGGGTGGGCTCCTGAGTCGGTACAGCTATGTCCGTCTGTCCGTGAACACGTTTTTGTAATCAAAGTCTAGGTTGCAGTTTTAGTCGAATCGACTTCAAATTATGCACGAGTATGTGTTTTGGCTCAGAATGATTTTGGAACAAATCGGTTCAGATTTAGATAGATTAGATAGATAGATAGATTAGATAGATAGATAGATTTTGAGAAAATTTTCCATGGAAATAAAATTTTGAAAAAATTTTCTATAGAAATACAATTTTGAGAAAATTTTCTATAGAAACAAATTTTTGAGAAAATTTTAGGAACAAATTTTTGAGAACATTTTCTATAGAAATAAAAACTTGAGAAAATGTTATTTCTATAGAAACAAAATTTTGAGATAATTTTCTATAGAAATAAAATTTTGACAAAATTTCTATAAAAGATTTTTGTGTTTGGTAGTATTTTGGTAGATTTGGCAATCGTGATTGCACCACTTCGGGATGCAATAAGATTATTTGCAATGCTTTGTAGGCTATGCATTTTTTTGCTGGGAAACAAATACCAGTTTAAACTTCCAAATTATAACAGATAATTTAAAATAAGAAATTTTTTTCTTAATTCCAAAAAACTTTGCAAGATGCAAGATATCCTCAAGAAGGGCCACCAAAAAATTAATATTCTAAATGCAATGAAAACAATTTATTAAGTAAAGTTTATAAACGTTGTTTTAATTAAAATTTCGTTATTTTAAAAATAAATTTTTCTTTAATATTATGTAAATTGTGTGTTCTAAAAATTAAATAGCACAATCTTGTCTAATTAGGTTAACATGTTTTTCAGTGTAGGGATGAATATTTGATAATCATATAAACTGTTATTATTATGGAAATTAGAGAATGTAGCATTTAAAGAATCGACGATAGTACAATGTGCACATCTGAATTAGAAAATGACAATAAATAGTACAACTTTTTCCATCTCTAAACATTGTCTAATTATACGCTCTCGCTCTCTTACTAAAATATAAAGAAACAACAAAACCAACAATACGAGTCGGAAATAGCAAAAAACCTTAAGTTGTTCCGTTTCCATCTATAAAACGGAGAAAGAGATTTATACTCGTTTCCATTTCTTCTCTTTCCACATGAGCGTTTCTGTTCAACAACGTAACTATCAGTCCACATTTTAAGCTTGCATTGTTCGGTCGGTTTCGTGCAACGTGTGATCGCTTTCGCTACCGTGGGTTTTTGTGTTTATTTTTTGTGCCACATTTGACAATATATCAATAAATGTACAATAATTTGAGTTGTTGCACATAGGCAGTTAACATTGAGCTAAATAATTTTGCTGTGTTTTCGTTCTTCCTGTGGCATTGAATATCAAGCGAATTCATATTTGCTTCAAATCAAAACAGTTACAAGTAAGTTTGTGTTTTATTTATATATCTGTTGTTTGCTTTGTTTTCTTATATGTTGTTTGAAAGCCCTTACATGCAATGCAAAAACTGTGTTTTTCGCTGCAAAAAAAAACACACCTACTCAAATTGACGCCAACAAATATTCTCTCTCGCACTCTCTCTCTCTCTCTCTCTCTATTGTTTTTCTCAATTTGCCGATACTTATTCGCCTCATATACATATTCTAAGTATGTGTTAGTGCCATTCGAGCTGATTTATATGTGTTCATATTTTTCGAACAATGTTACCAATTGAGCGGTTTTTTGTTGTTGGAGATCGTCATGTGAAACCGTCTATTTAAGTGGTTGGTTCATAATTATACCCTGCGCTACACTGTGGAACAGGGTATTATAAGTTAGTGCATATGTTTGCAACACCCAGAAGGAGACGAGATAGACACATGGTGTCTTTGGCAAAAATGCTCAGGGTGGGCTCCTGAGTCGATACAGCCATGTCCGTCTGTCCGTGAACACATTTTTGTAATCAAAGTCTAGGTCGCAGTTTTAGTCGAATCGACTTCAAATTATGCACGAGTATGTGTTTTGGCTCAGAATGATTTTGGAACAGATCGGTTCAGATTTAGATAGATTAGATAGGTAGATAGATTTTGAGAAAATTTTCCATGGAAATAAAATTTTGAAAAAATTTTCTATAGAAATACAATTTTGAGAAAATTTTCTATAGAAACAAATTTTTGAGAACATTTTCTATAGAAATAAAAACTTGAGAAAATGTTATTTCTATAGAAACAAAATTTTGAGATAATTTTCTATAGAAATAAAATTTTGACAACATTTTCTATAAAAGATTTTTGTGTTTGGTAGTATTTTGGTAGATTTGGCAATCGTGATTGCACCACTTCGGGATGCAATAAGATTATTTGCAATGCTTTGTAGGCTATGCATTTTTTTGCTGGGAAACAAATACCAGTTTAAACTTCCAAATTATAACAGATAATTTAAAATAAGAAAATTTTTTCTTACTTCCAAAAAACTTTGCAAGATGCAAGATATCCTCAAGGAGGGCCACCAAAAAATTAATATTCTAAATGCAATGAAAACAATTTATTAAGTAAAGTTTATAAACGTACTTTTAATTGAAATTTCGTTATTTTAAAAATAAATTTTTCTTTAATATTGTGTAAATTGTGTGTTCTAAAAATTAAATTGCACAATCTTTTCTAATTAGGTTAACATGTTTTTCAGTGTAGGGATGAATATTTGATAATCATATAAACTGTTATTATTATGGAAATTAGAGAATGTAGCATTTAAAGAATCGACGATAGTACAATGTGCACATCTGAATTAGAAAATGACAATAAATAGTACAACTTTTTTCATCTCTAAACATTGTCTAATTATACGCTCTCGCTCTCTTACTAAAATATAAAGAAACAAAAAAACCCAACAATACGAGTCGGAAATAGCAAAAAACCTTAAGTTGAGAGTCTTTCCGTATCCATCTAAGGAAAGAAGAAAGTTGAGAGTTGTTCCGTTTCCATCTATAAAACGGAGAAAGAGATTTATACTCGTTTCCATTTCCTCTCTTTCCACATGAGCGTTTCCGTTCAACAACGTAACTATCAGTCCACATTTTAAGCTTGCATTGTTCGGTCGGTTTCGTGCAACGTGTGATCGCTTTCGCTACCGTGGGTTTTTGTGTTTATTTTTTGTGCCACATTTGACAATATATCAATAAATGTACAATAATTTGAGTTGTTGCACATAGGCAGTTAACATTGTGCTAAATAATGTTGCTGTGTTTTCGTTCTTCCTGTGGCATTGAATATCAAGCGAATTCATATTTGCTTCAAATCAAAACAGTTACAAGTAAGTTTGTGTTTTATTTATATATCTGTTGTTTGCTTTGTTTTCTTATATGTTCTTTGAAAGCCCTTGCATGCAATGCAAAAAAAAAAACACACCTACTCAAATTGACGCCAAAAAATATTCTCTCTCGCACTCTCTCTCTCTCTCTCTCTTTTGTTTTTCTCAATTTGCCGATACTTATTCGCCTCATATACATATTCTAAGTATGTGTTAGTGCCATTCGATCTGATTTATATGTGTTCATATTTTTCGAACAATGTTATCAATTGAGCGGTTTTTTGTTATTGGAGATCGTCATGTGAAACCGTCTATTTATGTGGTTGGTTCATAATTATAGTGCATATGTTTGTAACACCCAGAAGGAGACGAGATAGACACATGGTGTCTTTGGCAATAATGCTCAGGGTGGGTCCCTGAGTCGATATAACCATGTCCGTCCGTCCGTCCCTCCTTCTGTCTGTGAACACATTTTTGTGATCAAAGTCTAGGTCGCAATTTAAGTCCAATCGCCTTCAAATTTGGCAAATGTTCCTAATTTGGGTCAGAATAGAACCCTATTGATTTTGGAAGAAATCGGTTCAGATTTAGATATAGCTCCCATATATATCTTTCGCCCGATATGCACTAATATGGACCCAGCAGCCAGAGTTTTATACCGATTTGTTTGAAATTTTGTACAAACATAACACTTAGTCGTATAGTCAAGTGTGCGATATTTGATTGAAATCGGTTCAGAATTAGATATAGCTCCCATATATATCTTTCGCCCGATATGGACTTATATGGCCCCAGAAGCCAGATTTTTGGCCGAATTTGGTTGAAATTTTGCACTAGGAGTACTATTAGTATTATAGTTAAGTGTGCAAAATTTGATTGAAATCGGTTCAGATTTAGATAAAGCTCCCATATATATATTTCGCCCGATATGGACTAATATGGTCCAAAAAGCCAGAGTTTTAGCCCAATTTGGTTGAAATTTTGCACAGGGAGTAGACTTAGTATTGTTGCTATGCGTGCCAAATTTGGTTGAAATCGATTCAGATTTAGATATAGCTCCCATATATATCTTTCGCCCGATATGGACTACTATGATCCTAGAAGCCAGAGTTTTGGCCCAATTTGTTTGAAATTTTGCACTAGGAGTACAATTAGTAGTGCAGTTAAGTGTGCAAAATTTGATTGAAATCGGTTCAAATTTAGATATAGCTCCCATATATATCTTTTGCCCGATATGGACTAAAATGGTTCTAATAGCCAGAGTTTTGGCCCAATTTATTTGAAATTTTGCACAGAAAGTAGATTTAGCATTGTAGCTATGCGTGTCAAATTTGATTGAAATCGGTTCAGATTTAGATATAGCTCCCATATATAGCTTTCGCCCGATTTACACTCATATGACCACAGAGGCCAATTTTTAACTCCGATTTAGTTGAAATTTTGCACAGGGTGTAGAATTAGCATTGTAGCTATGCGTGCCAAATTTGTTTGAAATCGGTTCAGATTTAGATATAGCTCCCATATATATGTTTTTCTAATTTCGACAAAAATGGTCAAAATACCAACATTTTCGTTGTAAAATCGCCACTGCTTAGTCGAAAAGTTGTAAAAATTACTCTAATTTTCCTAAACTTCTAATACATATATATCGAGCGATAAATCATAAATAAACTTTTGCGAAGTTTCCTTAAAATTGCTTCAGATTTAAATGGTTCCCATATTTGTTTACTAACATTGTGTTCCACCATGGCCGACTTAAATTTTGAGTCTAAAGATTTTGTAGAAGTCTATAAAATTCTGTCCAGATCGAGTGATATTTAAATGTATGTATTTGGGACAAACCTTTATATATAGCCCCCAACACATTTGACGGATGTGATGTGGTATCGAAAATTTAGATCTACAGAGTGGTGCAGGGTATAATATAGTCGGCCCCGCCCGACTTTAGACTTTCCTTACGTGTTTTTTACTAACATTGTGTTCCACCCTAGTGCATTAGCCGTCATAAATTTTGAGTCTATAGATTTTGTAAAAGTCCATCAAATTCTGTCCAAATCGAGTGATATTTAAATGTATGTATTTGGGACAAACCTTAATATATAGCGCCCAACACGTTTGACGAATGGTATATGGTATCGAAAATTTAGATATTCTAAGTGGTGCAGGGTATAATATAGTTGCAATCTCACGATAGCTCAGAAATTGCCATCTTGCAATATGAGTTGCACAGCATCGATGGTTTCCAGAAAAAAACTGATTTTGGATAAAACTCACGAAATTCATCTTGGAATGAACTACGATCTCGGTTGAACTCACAATACCATCGATAAACACCGGTCTTTGACAGAGCTTCTTTGTTGTTGATTTAATCGAAAGTTGTTAAAATAATCGCACGAAAATGTACACTATTTAATTCCATAGTTTGGGTGAAATGAATTTTTTCAATTGCTGTAAAAGTCACAAATGACGTTCGAGTACGTATAAATTAAAAAAATTTCGGGTTTTAAAACAGAGCTGTCGTTTGCTAGATTACAACACTAAGATTGCTAAAACCCGGTATATAAAAGTCAACCCTCGTATCGGTGATCTCAGCTATATATGCCAACACTTGAGATGCAAAATAATTGGTCAAAGGGTGAAATTGGTGTTGGTAGAAAACACAATATACCTGAATCGTATAAGTGCGGTAAACTCCTTTGCTCCTACGAGTCTTATATTTTTATACCCTCCACCATAGGATGGGGGTATATTAACTTTGTCATTCCGTTTGTAACACATCGAAATATTGCTCTTAGACCCCATAAAGTATATATATTCTGGGTCGTGGTGAAATTCTGAGTCGATCTGAGCATGTCCGTCTGTTGAAATCAAGCTAACTTCGAACGAAACATGCTATCGACTTGAAACTTGGCACAAGTAGTTGTTATTGATGTAGGTCGGATGATATTGCAAATGGGCCATATCGGTCCACTTTTACGTATAGCCCCCATATAAACGGATCCCCAAATTTGGCTTGCGATCGCTCTAAGAGAAGCAAATTTCATCCGATCCGGCTGAAATTTGGCACATAGTGTTAGTATATGGTCTCTAACAACCATGCAAAAATTGGTCTATATCGGTCCACTTTTACGTATAGCCCCCATATAAACGGACCCCCAAATTTGGCTTGGGATTGCTCTAAGAGAAGCAAATTTCATCCGATCCGGCTGAAATTTGGTACATGTTGTTAATATATGGTCTCTAACAACCATGCAAAAATTGGTCCATATCGGTCCATAATTACATATAACCCCCATATAAACCGGTCCCCCGATTTGGATTGCGGAGCCTCTAAGAGAACCAAATTTCATCCGATCCGGCTGAAATTGGGTACATGGTGTTAGTATATGGCCTCTAACAACCATGCAAAAATTGGTCCACATCGGCCCATAATTATATATAGCCCCCATACAAACCGATCCCCAGATTTCACTTCAGGAGCCTCTAAGAGAACCAAATTTCATCCGATCCGGCTGAAATTAGGTACATGGTGTTAGTATATGGTCTCTAATAATCATGCAAAAATTGGTCCATATCGGTCCACTTTTACGTATAGCCCCCATATAAACGGACCCCCAAACTTGGCTTGCGATTGCTCTAAGAGAAGCAAATTTCATCCGTTCCGGCTGAAATTAGGTACATGGTGTTAGTATATGATCTCTAATAACCATGCAAAAATTGGTCCATATCGGTCCACTTTTACGTATAGCCCCCATATAAACGGACCCTCAAATTTGGCTTGCAATCGCTCTAAGAGAAGCAAATTTCATCCGATCCGGCTGAAATTTGGTACATGGTGTTAGTATATGATCTCTAATAACCATGCAAAAATTGGTCCATATCGGTCAATAATTACATATAGCCCCCATATAAACCGATCCCCCGATTTGGCTTGCGGAGCCTCTAAGAGAAGAAAATTTCATCCGATCCGGCTGAAATTTGGTACATGGTGTTAGTATATGATCTCTAACAACCATGCAAAAACTGGTCCATATCGGTCAATAATTACATATAGCCCCCATATAAACCGATCCCCCGATTTGGCTTGCGGAGCCTCTAAGAGAAGCAAATTTCATCCGATCCGGCTGAAATTTGGTACATGGTGTTAGTATATGATCTCTAACAACCATGCAAAAACTGGTCTATATCGGTCAATAATTACATATAGCCCCCATATAAACCGATCCCCCGATTTGGCTTGCGGAGCCTCTAAGAGAACCAAATTTCATCCGATCCGGCTGAAATTTGGTACATGGTGTTAGTATATGTTCTCTAATGACCATGCAAAAATTGGTCCATATCGGTCCATAATTATAGATAGCCCCCATATAAATCGATTCCCAGATTTGTCCTCCGGAGCCTCTTGGAGGAGCAAAATTCAACCGATCCGGTTGAAATTTGGAACATGGTGTTAGAATGTCGTCTCTAACAAACAAGAATTGTTCCATATCGGTCCATAATTATATATAGCTCCATATAAACCGTTCCCCAGATTTGATCTCCGGAGCCTCTTGGAGGAGCAAAATTCATCCGATCCGGTTGAAATTTGGAAAATGGTGTTAGTATAAGGCCGCTAATATCCATATCAAAATTGGTCCATATCGGTCTATAGTTATATATAGCCGATCCCCAATCACACAAAAATTGGTCCATATCGGTTCATATTCATGGTGGCCACTGGAGCCAAAGATAATCTACCAAAATTTTATTTTTATAGAAAACATTGTCAAAATGTTATTTCTATAGAAAATTTTGTCAAAACTTTATTTCTATAGAAAATTTTGTAAAAATTTTATTTCTATAGAAAATTTTGTCAAAATTTTATTTCTATAGAAATTTTTTTCCAAATTTTATTTCTATAGAAAATTTAAACTTAATTATATACGTATTTAATCGTCCTTTTTTAGTTTAATATATACTAGGTATGGACTACCTTGTAATTTAGAAGACGATGTTAGGAAGTTTTAAGATACCTTGCCATCGACAAGTGTTACCACAACCCAAGTAATTCGATTGTGGATGACAGTCTTCAGTAGAAGTTTCTACGCAATCCATGGTGGAGGGTACATAAGCTTCGGCCTGGCCGAACTTACGGCCGTATATACTTGTTTGTGTTAGATCGTGTGTCATTTTGTAGGATATTTTCAAATATTAATGCGAAACTTTAAATATTGATAAAATTAGTTTGTTAATTAAGACACAATTCAATCACATAATTTCTTCAAACCAATTATTAGCTACTCTGTTCTTAGAGAGAGGTAAATTATCACTGAAACGAATCACTATTGAACATAAAATTACCATACTTGGCTAAGTACACAACCACGTTACAATTGGCAGAATTGGGCTAAGAAGTTTTGCTCCATCCATCCTATTTAGCGGATTTGGCCCCGTATGACTTTTAATATTTCCTAATTTGAAAACACAAAACAGTCGGTCGTTGGAAACAAATGCCACAGATGGACGGAGTATCACTGGACCAAACAAATTAATTTAAAAGAAGACTCATCTATGAGGTTATAATTCATATCATTCTGGAATTCTCTGGAAAATATTTAAAAATTTGTTGAACAAAAATTTTAAATTTCTTTAGAGAATGAAGCTGTCAGTTAAGTTAAGTTAAGTTAAGTTCCAACTTCACAAAAACACACACGTACAAATGTAATGTGGGCCTCGCTTTGTGTGGCATACTCTTAGTGACATAAAAAAAGAAAAGCTTTGACATGACGTCACAAATGCATTAACCTTTTCTTAGAAAAAAAAAAATTGTACGATAAAACGACATAAGCACAACAAAACCAACACCAACCTCCCTCCTCATCAACAACATTCGGAAAACACGTGGTACAAACCAACAAACACTAATAGTCATAAACATTACTGCCACAAAACGACATCAACTGTATGAGCCTTCGTACAAACACAAGTCAAGCAGGAACAAATGCACATACACGTGCACACTCTCCCTATAAACATGGATAGAAAATAATTCATTATTATCTTGGTAATCATTGCTAAAGTGAGAGGAGGGAGGGAGTGGGTGCCCCTAAGAGTTAAATGCATTTGCACCATTCTTTAATAGAATTTCCTCTCACCCAATGTGCTCTCATATTGTTTATGTTCTCTTTGGATACAGGAGAATTTATTCCTACAACCACCCACAATAAATGAGTATTGGTATTGTTATCTCTAGATAACAGATATGATACTCTCATTATAGCCTTTCTCTCTCTCTCTCTCTCGCGCTCTCTGTGTATCTCTGTATCAAACCTTAATACGTTTGCCTAGTCATTTCCCATACACTTGATTCGTTTACGTTAACCACGTTTCTTTCCATCACACTATATCCTTTTATGCCGTTTGTTGTTGTTGTAAAGGTTTTGAGAATTGTAATTTCGGCATTCGTTGTTGTTTGGCTCACTGTTAAAAACAAAAAAAAAACAATACGAAAAATTGTCCTGTGTCATACTGTATGTGAATCAACATTTCAATACATGTTGGCGCTTTTCAGTTGTGTGGCCGAAGTCGTTGCATTCACACTGGCTTTATCGCAAAAGAGAGTGTTACATTTGTCGCCGAAAATTATTGAATATAAAAACGAAAATTCGCGTCCTTTGTGAAATTTAACGTAAAATAATCATAAATTGTTTTTGAATAGTCAAGTGAAAGAGGCTGAGAATTTCATAAATCTAATACGAGTACGATTTGTAGCAAGAAATTATAATTAAAAAAAAAATCGAAGTTTTTGTTATTAAGGAAATTTTTATGAAATTTCCCTAAAGCCATATTTGCCTAAGTAAAATAATAAAAAATATCTAACTATCGTTCACAATAGTCTTTCATTTGTCTAAAATATAACACGCGCGCGTTTTAGCAATTCTTTATTAAAAAAGTGCTTTAAATAAAATTATCCCAAGTAGTCGCCTAGTATTCTCGCATTCACAGCAAATAATACAAGAAAAATAATTTAAGCTTTTCTATTAAGATAAAAAAGAAAGTTATAAAAAATATTCTTAATAAGGATGTCTAAGTTCTTTTTTTTGCCAAAGTGTAATTGTGTTTGTTAAAGCCAAATAAAATAAATAAAATATATATGTGTATGAGTGTGTGCGTCTACGACAAATAGTGAATATTGGTGTAAGTGTTGTGTTTTGGTTTCTTCAAAAAAAAAAAAAAAAAAAAAAATCGAAGAAATCGCATATTCAAGTCTAAAACAACGCATAAAATAAAGCAAATACAGAAACTGAAAACAGCTGTCGTTTGTCTTTAATAAATTTCTTAGAAGTGAAAAAAGCAAAAATCTTAAATAACTCCAAAGTTTAGACGTAATTCTCCCGTGAGCATCCATTTAAAAGGTATTATAAACAAATCCTTTTTATATAGCCAATAATTTTAATGAGATTACTTTTAAATACATTATGACTTCATAAATATATTATATTATATATCTCCATCTTAACGTTTTTTCTTTGCCTTTGTTTGTGATTTGTAGAATTTTGTCTCCCAATAGTATGCTATAGGTTAATTACAAAATAAAGCCTACGTATAGGCAATTTTTGTTAAAGGAAATATATGGTTGATAATAAATAGTTAAAGAATTCAAAATATATAGCTCATATTTTTTCTAGTGGCATTCTAATTTGAAAAAGTATTTTAAAAGTAATGAAAAATGTTTAATTAAAAAATATATTTTATATGTTTATACGTTTTGGTGTAATTTTTATACCCTAAACCACATAGTGGTCAAGATAAAATAAGTTTGATCGGCCAAAAAATGTGCCTACCAGAAATATTGATTTTAGACCCCATAAAATATATACCGATCGACTCAGAATCGCCTCCTGAGTCGATCTAGCGCTTGGTGTCCGTCCGTCCGTCCGTCCGTCCGTCCGTCCGGTCCATGTATTTGTTGTTCGTAGGATTCCGGTCGCAATTATTAACCGATTTTGATGAAATTTGGTACAGGGAGTTTTTTGGGCACAAGGACGAACGCTATTGAATTTGGAAGAAATCGGATCAAATTTAGATATAGCTCCCATATATATGTATCGCCCGATTTCGACAAATAGGGTCACGTTGCGCGTTGTTTCAAACGGATCGTCACCAAATTTGGCAAAAGGTAATCTTTTCCATCGCCCTTCAAGTCTGCAAAATTTCATCCAAATCGGTTCAGATTTAGATATAGCTCTCATATATATGTATCGCCCGATTTTTCTAAATTTGGCCATAATACTCTTATTTATCAACCGATCTTACCCAAATTTGGCTAAATGTAGTCTTCTATAGCACTAACTATATGTGCAAAAAATCATCGAAATCGGTTCAGATTTAGATATAGCTCCCATATATATGTATAGCCCGATTTTCCCAAATTTGGCCATAGAACCCTTATTTATTAACCGATCTTACTAAAAGTTGACAAGATCCAGTCCTCTATAGTACTAACTATATGTGCAAAATTTCATCGAAATCGGTTCAGATGTGGATATAGCTCCCATATATGTATCACCCGATTTTGAAAAATTCGCCCCTAATAACCTTATGTTTGACCATACAGGCCTCATTTCTTAATTGATCTTACTCAAATCTTGCACAAGGTAACCTTTTGTGGTATTTCTCAAACCCGCAAAATATTATGCAAATTGGTTCAGATTTAGATATAGCTTCCATATATATGCATCGCTCGATTTTCCCAAATTTGGCCATAGTACTCTTATTTATTAACCAATGTTACTCAAATTTCAAATTTTGATGTACTAGCCGATCGTACTTATACGTCCTTGTAGCTCTTACATAAGAATATTGCTTGATTTTTACAAATTTTTATTTATTACCCACACTAATTTAACGATTTTCTCTTTTTTAATAATGGGCTCAATATTACTGGCATACTAATTCCGTAGGCGCAATATCAACACAGCCAGTGTTGCTAGAAGTAGGGGAAATTCCCTATATGTAGGGTTTTTCTAATATTTAGCGTCTTGTAGGGACATAGGGCCACAATGTAGGACATTTTCACTCAACACAATTTGTAATAATTTTTACATTTTGGTGGCTCTAGAGGAGAAAATTAGAAGCCGGCAAGGCTTGATCTTTAACAATGTGTGGTAAACTTTATTCCTGTAGAAAATTTTGTCAACATTTTATTTCTATAGAACATTTTGTCAAAATTGTATTTCTATAGAAATCTTTTTCAAAATATTATTTCTATAAAAAATTTTCTCAAAATTTTATTTCTGTGGAATTTTTTCTCAAAATTTTATTTCTATAGAATTTATTGTCAAAATTTTATTTCTATAGAAAAATTTCTCACAAAAAGTTGTTTATAGTAACTTTTTCCAAAATTTTATTTTTATAGAGATTTAACAAAAAACATTAATAATTTGGGTAGAATTCTACCAACTGTGGCAACCGTAGTGGTAATACAAATTTATATTCTAAGTTATATACGTTGCATATTCATGTTGTAAGATAATAAAGTACTTAGAACCATTTTTGTTTTGTAAAATTTTTTAAATTTAACGAAAAATATAGTAGGGCAAATTGTTTGGGAAAGTAGGGAACTTTTTTTGTCCTTGTAGGGTAAACCGAACATTTTCCCTGGCAACATTGACTATGAGCTATAGCCAGATTGACACAAAGCACCCATAGACATGTGCCCTTTAATTTTCTTAAATATGCAACTGCGGTTTATCTCCCAGACCTATATGTTACCCCACAAATGCTTATGATTACTAATTCTGTAATGGTGGTTTAGGGTATGATATAGTCGGCCCCGCCCGACTTTCTACTTTACTTACTTGTTAAATATATTCCTATGATAATATCCAAAAGTATGCTATTAATTTATAGTAAACCCAAGCCTAACAAGTAAGGAAAGTCTAAAGTCGGGCGGGGCCGACTATATTATACCCTGCACCACTCTGTAGATCTAAATTTTCGATACCATATCACATCCGTCAAATGTGTTGGGGGCTATATATAAAGGTTTGCCCCAAATACATACAATTACGTATCACTCGATCTGGACAGCATTTGATAGACTTCTACAAAATTTATAGACTCAAAATTTAAGTCTGCTAATGCACTAGGATGGAACACAATGTTAGTAAAAAAAAAAATATGGGAAACATTTAAATCTGAAGCAATTTTAAGGAAACTTCGCAAAAATTTATTTATGATTTATCACTCAATATATATGTATTAGAAGTTTAGGAAAATTAGAGTCATTTTTACACCTTTTTTGGACTAAGAAGTGGCGATTTTACAAGGAAAATATTGGTATTTTGACCATTTTTGTCGAAATCAGAAAAACATATATATGGGAGCTATATCTAAATCTGAACCGATTTCAACCCAATTTGGCACGCATAACTACAATGCTAATTCTACTCCCTGTGCAAAATTTCAACTAAATCGGAGGAAAAAATTGGTCTCTGTGGTCATATGAGTGTAAATAGGGCGAAAGCTATATATGGGAGATATATCTAAATCTGAACCGAATTCAACCAAATTTGGCACGCATAGCTACAATGTTAATTCTACTCCCTGTGCAAAATTTCAACTAAATCGGAGCAAAAAATTGGCCTCTGTGGTCATATGAGTGTAAATCGGGCGAACGATATATATGTGAGCTATATCTAAATCTTAACCGATTTCAATAAAATTTGGCACACTTAACTTCACTACTAATTGTACTCCTAGAGCAAAATTTCAACCAAATTGGGGTAAAACTCTGGCTTCTGGGACCGTATTAGTCCATATCGGGCGAAAGATATATATGGGAGCTATATCTAAATCTGAAACGATTTCAATAAAATTTGGAACACTTGACTATAGTACTAATTGTTCTTCTTGTGCAAAATTTTAAGCAAATTAGGGTAAAACTCTGGCTTCTGGGGCCAGAGATATAGGTCCCACATATATATATATACACAGTCTCACATAAGTTTACATACCCTTGAGGTTTTTACCTTATAACTAAACATGTTTCTTGTTGTTGTTTATAATCCAGACTAAAAAAATCTTCTTGAAAATTGACAAATACTTTGTTTTTTAAATTAATTTACAAAATCTAAAGCATATATATGCATATTTTATTATATTTTATTAATTAAAGAAAATACAATTTCTTAAGTCGTATTTAAACTTGTGTAAGACTGTGTATATATATATATATATATATATATATATATATATATATATATATATATATATATATATATATATATATATATATATATATATATATATATATATATATATATATATATATATATATATATATATATATATATATATATATATATATATATATATATATATATATATATATATATATATATATATATATATATATATATATATATATATATGTATATATATATATGTGGGACCTATATCTAAATCTGAACCTATTTCTTCCAAAATCAATAGGATTCTATTCTGAGCCAAAACACATACTTGTGCCAAATTTGAAGTCGATTGGACTAAAACTGCGACCTAGACTTTGATTAGAAAAATGTGTTCACGGACAGACGGACATGGCTATATCGACTCAGGAGCCCATCCTAAGCATTTTTGCCAAAGACACCATGTGTCTATCTCGTCTCCTTGTGGGCGTTGCAAACATATGCACTAAATTATAATACCCTGTTCCACAGTGTGGCGCAGGGTATATTCAATCATAACTTGGACAGTTAAACTATTTCGTTTTCTTCGAATGGTTGTAAAATTTGTAAAATGTCTATAAGGATACAAGAGAATCCAGAGATTAAGACACAATACATAGTGCTAGATCGTTAATTCAGGCTCATTTAAATAAATCCGTCCTTTCTTTGTCACACTTATTTATATCTAGTAATTATACTGTTGAACCACATACTGTCAAATATTTTCAAAAAAATAGTAAGCAGATATTTTATTTTCTAAACAAAATTTTCATTTTAAAAATAGTTTCCTTGATATTCAGTTCATTTGAAAAGGGCTTCATTTCTACAATAATAAAAAACGTTAATCTCACATTTGCATAATAAGTTTAATCGTTAAAATGACCAACGATAGTGCTGCCTATTCAACTCTCATGGATGGTGAATCTTCCGGCTATATTTGGATGGGTGCTTGGTCCTTATTTTGTATCTCGAAAATTGTCTGGTATTATGTGGATAAATACGTCAATAATATTTTGGACTAAAGCCAAAAGAAAGGCAACAACTTTGGATGGATTGGAGCATTAAATTTTTTGCTACAAAATTCGAGTACTTTTGATGGATATCTATACATTTTGTTTTGTGGATTTTAAATTTAAAATGTGTTAGTTTTTTCTATACGCTATTGTTTTTATCAATATTATCTTCGAGAAATAAAGTTTCTAGGAAGTTTCTATAGAAATAAAATTACGACGAAATTTTCTGTGGAACTATGTATATTTTTATGAAATTTTCTATGAAAAAAAAAATCTATAAACTTTTGGACGAATTATTCTAGAATTAAAATTTCCAAGAAATTTCCTGCCGATAAAAGTCCTAATTTTTATAAAAATAAATTATGGGAAATTTTCTGTATAAATAAATCTTCTGCGGAATTTACTATACAATTAAACTTTCTAGAATATTTTCTGTATAAATAAAATTGTTAAAAAATTTATAGAAATAAAATTTCGTGAAAACTTTCTATAGGAATAAAATTCCTAGGAAACCTTCTATAGTAATTAAAGTCCTAAGCAATCTTTTTATAAAAATAAATTTAAGCTGAAATAAAAAAAAAACAACAAAAATAAATTTCCTTAAAATTTGTTATAAATAGAGAATTTTTAAAAAAGTTTCGATTGAATAGTATATAGGAATTAAAGTCCTAAGCAATAGATAGAGAATTTTTAAAAAAGTTTCTATAGAAATCAAATTGCTTGAAAATAAAATTTCTGAGAAATTTTTATCAGAAATAAAATATTTACGGATTATTTCTTAGAAAATCCTCAAGGAAGTTTTGTTTGTAAATACAGTTTTTAGGATTTTTGTGCGAAAAAAAAATCTGGGAAATATATTTCGTCAACATTTTCTGTAAAAATGAAAGTTTTACGAATCTTTCTATCGAAATACTATTTTTAGAAATAAAATTTCGTCACATTCTTTTAGGAAAAAACTTTCGTCAAAATTTTATATTGGTTTATAATATCGAAAAAATATTCTATAGGAATAAAATTTCTAGGAAGTCAAGAACCTTTGTTGTTAGCACCTTATTTTTTTTATACCCTCCATCATAGGATGGGGGTATATTAACTTTGTCATTCCGTTTGTAACACATCGAAATATTGCTCTAAGACCCCATAAAGTATATATATTCTAGGTCGTGGTGAAATTCTGAGTCGATCTAAGCATGTCCGTCCGTCCGTCCGTCCGTCTGTTGAAATCACGCTAACTTCCGAACGAAACAAGCTATCGACTTGAAACTTGGCACAAGTAGTTGTTATCGATGTAGGTCGGATGGTATTGAATATATAGCCCCCATATAAAGGGAGCCTCTAACAGAAGCATATTTCATCCGATCCGGCTAAAATTTGGTATATGGTGTTTGTATATGGTCTCTAACAACCGTGCAAAAATTGGTCCACATCGGTCCATAATTATATATAGCCCCCATATAAACGGATCCCCAGATTTGGCTGCGGAGCCTCAAAGAGAAGAAAATTTCATCCGATCCGGCTGAAATTTGGTACATGATGTTGGTATATGGTCTCTAACAACCATGCAAAAATTGGTCCATATCGGTCCTTAATTATATATAGCCCCCATATAAACCGATCCCCAGATTTGGCTTGTGGAGCCTCTTTGAGAAGCATATTTCATCCAATCTGGTTGTAAGTGGAACATGGTGTTAGTATATGATCTTTAACAACCGTGCCAGAATTGGTCCATATCGGTCCATAATTATATATAGCCCCCATATAAAACGTTCTCCAGATTTGACCTCCGGAGCCTCTTGGAGGAGCAAAATTCATCCGATCCGGTTCAAATTAGGAACGTAGTGTTAGTATATGGTCGCTAACAACCATACCAAATTGGTCCATATCGCTTCATAATCATGGTTGCCACTAGAGCCAAAAATAATCTACCAAAATTTTATTTCTATAGAAAATTTTGTCAAAATTTTATTTTTATAGAAAATTTTGTCAAAATTTTATTTCTAGAGAAAATTTTGTTAAATTTTGTTCTGTTCATAATAAAATTTTCATCATTGTCAAAATTTTATTTCTATAGAAAATTTTGTCAAAATTTTATTTCTAGAGCAAATTTTGTTAAAATTTTGTTCGGTTCATAATAAAATTTTCATCATTGTCAGAATTTTATTTCTATAGAAAATTTTGTCAAAATTTTATTTCTATAGAAAATTTTGTTCAAATTTTATTCGGTTCATAATCATGGTTGCCACTCGAGCCAAAAATAATCTACCAAGATTTTATTTCTATAGAAAATTTTGTCAAAACTTTATTTCTATAGAAAATTTTGTTAAAATTTTATTTCTGTAGAAATTTTTGTCAACATTTTCTTTCTATAGAAAATTTTGTCAAAATTTTTATTTCTATAGAAAATTTTGTGAAAATTTTATTTCTATAGAAAATTTTGTTAAAATTTTATTTCTGTAGAAAATTTTGTTAAAATTTTATTTCTGTAGAAAATTTTGTCAAAATTTTATGTCTACTTTGTCAAACTGAATTATATACGTATTGGATCGATCTTTTTTGATTTAATATATACCACGTATGGACTTACATACAATTTAGAAGATGGTGTTAGGAGGTTTTAAGATACCTTGCCATCGGCAAGCGTTACCGCAACTTAAGTAATTCGATTGTGGATGGCAGTGTTTAGAAGAAGTTTCTACGCAATCCATGATGGAGGGTACATAAGCTTCGGCCTGGCCGAACTTACGGCCGTATATACTTGTTTTTATATTTATTTTCATATATTATTATGATTGTAAATCTTGTAATAAATAAATAAAATTTCTAGGAAACTTTCTATAGAAATAAAATTTCAAGGAATTTTTCTCAAGAAATAACATTACTGAGAAATTTTCTATACAAATGAAATTTCTGAAAAATTTTCTATAGAAATAATATTTTTCGAACATTTATTATACACTGAAAAAAAAATATTGACGTGATATTAGAGATTACCCAACCTTAATTTTAGGATGCGAAATTTACAAAATATTAAGGACAAATTTCTTTAAAATAATGAAATTTTAATTAAAATAAAGTTTGTAATCTTTGCTTCAAAAATTTTTTGCATTAAATTTAGAACACAAATTTTTGTAAATTTCCATCCCTGCGTTAAAGTCGCATGTCTTTGAACTAAGGCTAATTTTCCTTAAAGTAAAGAAACACATTTTTGATTTAAAGAAATTGTCTTTAAATTAACTGAAATATTGAAACTTTAGATTTAAGATAAAAACGCTTCAAATATAAGCTAAGACTTATTTTGAGGATTTAGCATCTTTGGTTTAAAGTTTTTTTTTTTTTTGAATTAAGAAAACATTTTTTACTTTGAAGTATCCGTTATAATTTGGATTTTTAAACTGGCATTTATTTGTACGTGACTACCTTTATTAATAAACCTCGAAAAGAGAATGAAAATTTGATAAATGAGATCTGTACCCTAATTTTAATTTTATTGGTCCTACATTTAAAGCCAGTTAGGTCGCTAAAAAATTTCTTTATTTTAAAGAAGCCGCATCTTTGGCTCGGAATCAATACCAAAATCCTTAAGGGAAGGTCAAAATCTTTGGATCCAAGTAAACTTTTTTTTTTTGAGTGTAGAAATACAATTTCTAGGAAATTAACTATAGGTGTAAAATTTCTAAGAAATTTCCCAATAATGTTTTGGAAAATTTTCTATAGAAATAAAATTTTGCCACAATTTTCCATAGGAATTTAATTTCAAGAAAATTTTCTATAGGATTAAAATTTCTAGGAAACTTTGTATTTCTGAGAAATGATCTATACAAATATCAAAATTTTTTATAGAAATAAAATTTATAGGAAATTTACTGTATTTACTATTTTCTATAGAATTAAAATTTATATACAATTTTCTGTAGGAATAACATTTCGAAAAAATTTCCTATGTGAATAAAATTTCTAGGAAACTTTCTTAAGAATCAAATTTTCAAGGAGATTTTCTATACAAATAAAATTTCTGCAAAATTTTCTATAGAAATAACATTTCTCGAAATTTTCTTATAGAAATAAAACTCTTAGGAAATTTTCTAAGAAATTCCTCAATAACAATTTGGGAAATTTTTTATAGAAATAAAATTTTTAGAAAATTTTATATAGACCAATTCTGAATATTCCCTAGGGAATATGTTCCCTGGTAATTCATTTTCCCCGGGTATAAAATCCTCCTTTACTATACAGTAGGGGAAAGGAATAAAGAAAAATTCCCCAGGGAGATTTTGTTTAGAATAGGGGAACATGGAAGAGGAAAAAAATTCCCAGGGTGTTGTTATTGAGAGAAATATAATTTCGAAAAAATTTGCTATAAGAATAAAATTTCTAGGAAATTTTTTATAGAATAAATATTTCTAGGAAAGTTTCTACAAAAAAAAATCACCAGGAAATTTGCTTTAGAAATAAAATGTCGACAAAATTTTCTATAGGAAAAAAAAAATTCATTTATTTTTTCTACGGACATTTAATTTTTTTGGGAAATTTTTATGAACATAATTTTGGTAATTTTATACACAAATAAAATTTCTGGGAAATTTTCTATACACAGAAAAAAATATCACCAAAACATTTCCAATTAAAAAGTTAATTGAAGTTGAAATTTTTTTCAATTAATAAATTAATTGGTACAATTAACTTTTTAATCAAAATAGAAACATTAAGTTAATTAAGTCAATGATTGAACATTTTAAAATTTTTAATTAAAAAGTTAATTGGTGCAATTAACTTTTAACCAAATTCGAAAGACTAAGTCAGTTTATGATGATGATGAACATTTTTTTTAAATTTTTAGTTAAAATTTTTTTTCAAACAATCAATTGTTAATCCAAATAAAAATTCTAAGCCAATTCAGAATGTAATTGAAAATAGTTACCTTTTTATTTAATAAATTAATTGAGTTTTGCAATCAACATCAATTAAATTTTTAATTGGATCAATTAAAAAATTAATTGAAATTTGGCAATGAAATCAATTAATTTTTTAATCAAGAATTTTTTCTATGCCCAATTAAAACTGTGATTGATACTATCATTTTCGTGATTGAAGACATTTCAATTAAAAAAATAATTGGATCAATTAATTTCGTGATTGAATCAGAAAAAAAATTTTTTGTGTGTACGTATAGAATTTTTAGGAAATTTGTTGCAGAGACAAACTGTCGAGAAAATTTCTTTTGAAGTAAAATTTCTAGGACAATTCCTATAGAATTAAGTATTCTAAGAAATAAATTTCTTTGAAATTTTTTAAGGAAATAACATTTCCAAAAATTTGCTATTCTAGGAAGTTTAAAAAAAAATATATAGATTTTTTTATAGAAATAATATTTCGTGGACATTTTCCAAAAAAATGAATTTTATATACAAATAATACAATTCTGGGAAAGTTTCTGCAGAGACAAAATTTCCAGAAAATTTCCTTTAGAATTACAATTTCTATGAAATTTTCTATAGAGTTAAGTTTTCTAAGAAATTTCTTAAAAAAATTCTATAAAAAAAATTTTTTGGAAATTTTTTATTGAAACAGAATTTTTAAGAAAATAGAATTTCCAAAAATTTGCTATAGAAATATAATTTCTAGGAAGTTAAAAAAAAATAAGAACAATTTGTTTAGGAAATGTTTTAGGAAAATTTTTATAGAAATAATATTTTGTGGACATTTTCTATACAAATGAAATTTTGACAAATAAATGTTTAGGATATTTTTTATTGAAATAGTTTTTCAAGGAATTTTTCTATAGAAATAAAATTCTACGATATTTGTGTAGAAATAATTTTTCTAGGAAAGTTTCTATGAAAACAAGTAAGGAAAGTCTAAAGTCGGGCGGGGCCGACTATATTATACCCTGCACCACTTTGTAGATCTAAATTTTCGATACCATATCACTTCCGTCAAATGTGTTGGGTGCTATATATACAGGTTTGTCCCAAATACATACATTTAAATATCACTCGATTTGGACAGAATTTTACAAAATCTATAGACTCAAAATTTAAGTCGGCTAATGCACTAGGGTGGAACACAATGTTAGTAAAAAACAAGTAAGGAAAGTCTAAAGTCGGGCGGTGCCGACTATATTATACCCCGCACCAATTTGTAGATCTAAATTTTCGATACCATATCACTTCCGTCAAATGTGTTGGGTGCTATATATACAGGTTTGTCCCAAATACATACATTTAAATACCACTCGATTTGGACAGAATTTGATAGACTTTTACAAAATCTATAGACTCAAAATTTAAGTCGGCTAAAAAAATATGGAAAACATTTGAATCTGAAGCAATTTTAAGGAAACTTCGCAAAACTTTATTTATGATTTATCGCTCGATATATATGTATTAGAAGTTTAGGAAAATTAGAGTCATTTTTACAACTTTTCGACTAAGCAGTGGCGATTTTACAACGAAAATGTTGGTATTTTGACCATTTTTGTCGAAATCAGAAAAACATATATATGGGAGCTATATCATAATCTGAACCGATTTCAATCAAATTTGGCAAACATGATTATATTACTAATTGTACTCCTAGTGCAAAATTTCAACCAAATTGGGCCAAAAGTCTGGCTTCTGGGGCCATATAAGTCCATATCGGGCGAAAAATATATATGGAAGCTATATCTAAATCTGAACCGATTTCAATCAAATTTGGCACACATGATTATACTACTAATTGTACTCCTTGTGCAAAATTTCAAGCTAATCGGGATAAAACTCAGGCTTCTGGGTCCATATCAGTGCATATCGGGCGAAAGATATATATGGGAGCTATATCTAAATCGGAAGCGATTTTAACCAAATTTGGCACGCATAACTACAATGCTAAATCTACCCCCTGTGCAAAATTTCAACAAAATTGGGCCAAAACTCTGGCTTTCAGGACCATATTAGTCCATATCGGGCTTAAGATATATATGGGAGCTATATCTAAATCTGAACCGATTTCAATCAAATTTTGCACACTTGACTATACTACTAAATGTACTCCTAGTGCAAAATTTCAACCAAATTCGGCCAAAAATCTGGCTTCTGGGGGCCATATAAGTCCATATCGGGCGAAAGATATATATGGGAGCTATATCTAAATCTGAACCGATTTCAATCAACTTCTTCACACTTGACTATACGACTAAGTGTTATGTTTGTACATAATTTCAAGCAAATCGGTATGAAACTCTGGCTGCTGGGTCCATATTGGTGCATATCGGCAGAAAGATATATATGGGAGCTATATCTAAATCAGAACCGATTTCTTCCAAAATCAATAGGGTTATATTCTGACCCAAATTAGGAACATGTGCCAAATTTGAAGGACTTAAATTGCGGCCTAGATTTTGATCAGAAAAATGTGTTCACAGACAGACGGACGGACGGACGGACGGACAGACGGACAGATAGACAGACGGACATGGTTATATCGACTCAGGGACCCACCCTGAACATTATTGCCAAAGACACTATGTGTCAATCTCGTCTCCTTCTGGGTGTTACAAACATATGCACTAACTTATAATACCCTGTTCCACGCAGGGTATAAATATGGGAAGTATTTAAATCTGAAGCAATTTTAAGCAAACTTCGCAAAAGTTTATTTATGATTTATCGCTCAATATATATGTATTAGAAGATTAAGAAAACTAGAGTCATTTTTACAACTTTCCGACTAAGCAGTGGCGATTTTACAAGGAAAATGTTGGCATTTTGAAAATTTTTGTCGAAGCCGGAAAAACATATATATGGGAGCTATATCTAAATCTGAAGCGATTTCAACCAAATTTGGCACGCATAGCTACAATGCTAATTCTACTCCCTGTGCAAAATTTCAATTAAATCGGAGCAAAAAATTTGCCTGTGTGGTCATATGAGTGTAAATCAGGGGAAAGCTATATATGGGAGCTATATCTAAATCTGAACCGATTTCAACCAAATTTGGCATGCGTAGCTACAATGCTAATTCTACTCCCTGTGCAAAATTTTAACTAAATCGGAGCAAAAAATTGGCCTGTGTAGTCATATGAGTGTAAATCAGGCGAAAGTTATATATGGGAGCTATATCTAAATCTGAACCGATTTCAACCAAATTTGGCATGCGTAGCTACAATGCTAATTCTACTCCCTGTGCAAAGTTTTAACTAAATCGGAGCAAAAAATTGGCCTATGTGGTCATATGAGTGTAAATCAGGCGAAAGCTATATATGGGAGCTATATCTAAATCTGAACTGATTTCAACCAAATTTGGCACGCATAGCTACAATGCTAATTCTACTCCCTGTGCCAAATTTCAATTAAATCGGAGCAAAAAATTGGCCTGTGTGGTCATATCAGGCGAAAGCTATATATGGGAGCTATATCTAAATCTGAACCGATTTCAACCAAATTTGGCACGCATAGCTACAATGCTAATTCTACTCCCTGTGCAAAATTTTAACTAAGTCGAAGCAAAAAATTGGCCTCTGTGGTCGTATGAGTGTAAATTGGGCGAAAGCACTATATGGGAGCTATATCTAAATCTGAACCGATTTCAACCAAATTTGGCACGCATAGCTACAATGCTAATTCTACTCCCTGTGCAAAATTTCAATTAAATCGGAGTAAAAGATTGGCCACTGTGGTCATATGAGTGTAAATCGGGCGAACGATATATATATGGGAGCTATATCTAAATCTGAACCGATTTCAAGAAAATTTAGCACACTTGACGACACTACTAATTGTACTCCTAGTGCAAAATTTCAACCAAATTGGGGTAAAACTCTGGCTTCTGGGACCGTATTAGTCCATATAGGGTGAAATATATATATGGGAGCTATATCTAAATCTGAACCGATTTCTTGCAAAATCAATAGGGTTCTATTCCTAGCCAAAACACATACTTGTGGCAAATTTGAAGTCGATTGGAATAAAACTGCGACCTAGACTTTGATTACAAAAATGTGTTCACGGACAGACGGACATGGCTATATCGACTCCGGAGCCCACCCTGAGCATTTTTGACAAAGACATCATATGTCTATCTCGTCTCCTTCTGGGTGTTGCAAACATATGCACTAACTTATAATACCCTGTTCCACAGTGTGGAGCAGGGTATAATAAAATGTCCACGACATTTTCTATAGAAATTAAATTTCACTAAGAAATTTTCTGTAGAAATAAAAAATAAATAAATAAAATTTCAAACAATCGAGATTTTCCTTGCTAGCACGATCAAAATGGATGTGCATACCATAGTTGTGAGAAAATTAAATAATGTTAATTCTTTTCAAAATATCTTTTGAAATTGTTTGAAGACAATTTCATTTAAGATTTATTGATATACGATTAATATCATTCCACATCATTTGGTATTGCTCTAATGATAATCCAAACCAAACCAACCAACTAAATAATTACACCATTTACTCGAAAAGAATCTAAACTACCCTTGAACACAATAATGCTAATGGGAAAAAATTAAACTTTGAATAACTTTAAGTCATTATCTTTATGATTATGATGCGTTTCACTCTTCACATAACATGCAAACATGTATAATCTAATTCAATCAATGTGGAAAAGCCTTCATGTTATGCAGCATACAATAAGTGCCTTATAGTAGGCCATACATTTTTCAAGATAATTTATTCCAAATTAGTCTCTGTCATTACCATTGGCAATATTTCAAATTGTAGCCATTAATTAATGATGGAGTGAGACAAGAATGTGCGACGGTAATGCTGAATGATAAAATATGTATTCAGTATTTGATTGTGGGCGGCTAAGAGGCACTGTATGGATTCGGTTTTATGTGCATTATCTGACATTGACAAGAGGGATTGTTTGGTTTGGATTTGGATAAAAGTTTGACGTTATCAACAAGATCTGTGATGGAAAGAAATTGTAATGAATGTAGCAACCATTATTCTTGGCAATGATTTTCATAGAATAATTAATAATTGTCTTGTTATGCAGGCATGCTGTGAAGTCTATTTTTAGGAGCAGGTGTAAATTATTTTATTTATTTATTAATTTTTTGTTGATAAGTGCCATGCTATATTAGATTTGTCTGCATTCTTTAATGTAAATATTGTATAGTTAACCTTACTTTACAAAATGTAGACAGGTAAGAGCAAGGGAATTGCTTCGTTTGCACTACAGTGGTTCTCTCCGATGAGAAGCCAGTCCAATTTGAGCAGTTTGTAAACAAACAAAATAATCGCATTACTTGCCAATAAGTCAGCTGAAAATGTATTCCTACGATTGGCCTCTAGGCAATGGCCACCAAAGTCACCGGATCTCAATCCGTTTGACTTTTGCCCCTGGGGAATCTTTGAGAGTAAGGTTGGCATTAAAAATGACCAAAGTGTACATTATCTGAAGATGGCGCTTGGCCGGGAATGGTACCAAATACCTCAGAGCCATATTCGCGCAGAGACCACATTTCGTGACAAAGTTAGCCAATTTGAACTAAATCTTTTTATTTAAGAAGTTTTAAAATGGAATTTAGACCTTCTTTACTTGTTAGTTTAGGTTAGATTAGGTGGCAGCCCGATGTATCAGGCTCACTTAGACTATTCAGTCCGTTGTGATACCACATTGGTGAACTTCTCTCTTATAACTGAGTGCTGCCCGATTCCATGTTAAGCTCAATGACAAGGGACCTCCTTTTTATAGCCGAGTCCGAACGGTGTTCCAAATTGCAGTGAAACCACTTAGAGAAGCTTTGAAACCCTCAGAAATGTCACCAGCATTACTGAGGTGGGATAATCCACCGCTGAAAAACTTTTTGGTGTTCGGTCGAAGCAGGAATCGAACCCACGACCTTGTGTGTGCAAGGCGGGCATGGTAACCATTGCACCACGGTGGCTCCCTTGTTAACTTTTAATAAGAGTTCACGCAAAGAATTTTTTTCTGATTTAATCACGAAATTAATTGATCCAATTAATTTTTTATTTGATATGTCTTCAATCACAGAAATGATGGTATCAATTAAAAACTTAATTGATCCAGTTAAAAAAGCAAGTATATACCGCCGTAAGTTCGGCCAGGCCGAAGCTTATGTACCCTCCACCATGGATTGCGTAGAAACTTCTACTGAAGACTGTCATCCACAATCGAATTACTTGGGTTGCGGTAACACTTGCCGGTGGCAAGGTATCTTAAAACTTCCTAACACCGTCTTCTAAATTACAATGTAGTCCATACGTAGTATATATTAAACTAAAAAAGGCCGATTAAATACGTATATAATTAAGTTTAAAGTTTCTATAGAAATAAAATTTTGACAACATTTTCTATAGAAGTAAAATTTGGAAAAATTTCTCTATAGAAATAAAACTTGGAAAAAAATCCTATAGAAATAACATTTTATACAAAATTTTCTATAGAAATAAAATTTTTACAAAATTTTCTATAGAAATAAAATTTTTACAACATTTTCTATAGAAATAAAATTTTTACAAAATTTTCTATAGAAATAAAATTTTTACAAAATTTTCTATAGAAATAACATTTTGACAATGTTTTCCATAAAACTAAAATTTTGGTAGATTATTTTTGGCTCGAGTGGCAACCATGAATATGAACCGATATGGACCAATTTTTGTGTGATTGGGGATCGGCTATATATAACTATATACCGTTATGGAACAATTTTGGCATGGATATTTGCGGCCTTATACTAACACCACGTTGCAAATTTCAACCGGATCGGATGAATTTTGCTCCTCCAAGAGGCTCCGGAGATCAAATCTGGGGAACGGTTTATATGGGGGCTATATATAATTATGGACCGATATGGACCAATTTTTGCATGGTCATTAGAGAACATATACCAACACCATGTACCAAATTTCAGCCGGATCGGATGAAATTTTCGTTTCTTAGAGGCTCCGCAAGCCAAATCGGGGGATCGGTTTATATGGGGGCTATATATAATTATGGACCGATGTGGATGGTCATTAGAGAACATATACCAATACCATGTACCAAATTTCAGCCGAATCGAATGAAATTTGCTTCTCTTAGAGGTTCCACAACCCAAATCGGGGGATCGGTTTATATGGGGGCTATATATAATTATGGACCGATGTGGACCAATTTTTGCATGGTTATTAGAGACCATAGACTAACACCATGTAGCAAATTTTAGCCGGATCGGATGAAACTTGGTTCTCTTAGAGGCTCCGCAAGCCAAATCGGGGGATCGGTTTATATGGGGGCTATATGTAATTATGGACCGATATGGACCAGTTTTTGAATGGTTGTTAGAGACCATATACTAACACCATGTACCAAATTTCAGCTGCATCGGATGAAATTTGCTTCTCTTAGAGCGATCGCAAGCCAAATTTGGGGGTCGTTTATATGGGAGCTATACGAAAAAGTTGACCGATATGGACCAATTTTTGCATGGTTGTTAGAGACCATATGCTACCACCATGTACCAAATTTCAGCCGGATCGGATGAAATTTGCTTCTCTTAGAGCAATCGCAAGCCAAATTTGGTGATCCGTTTATATGGGGGATATACGTAAAAGTGGACCGATATGGCCCATTTGCAATACCATCCGACCTACATCAATAACAACTATATCTGCCAAGTTTCAAGTCGATAGCTTGTTTCGTTCGGAAGTTAGTTGCACCTATGAGCCCGGAAGTAAACAGCAGTCGTATGTATGGGTGTTTCAAGATGAGCCAAATCCAACAAAAGGTTCTCGCGCACGAACCACTTCCAAGCATATGATCACCAGTTTTTTTTTGGCGGAAAGACTAAACATGTCACAATCGTACCACTAGAAACACGCAGAACAATCAATTCTCAGTGATACCCATCCAGTTGTCTTCCAAGAAATCAGGAAAAACAACTGCCAAAGACTGCTCGCTCTTCAGCACGACAATGGGAGTTCCCACACATCAAACAACTGTATGAGCACTCAAAATATCGATATGATGGGTAATCCGCCGTCTTGTTTTGGCATTCGGTGCCTTCTTGATTCCCATGCTTAAAAAATAAAATGAACGGTAAACGTTTTAGGACATCTGAAGAAACAGCTGATCAAGCAGTTGAAATTTGGTGCGTGATGTTAGTATATGGTCTCTAATAAACCTGCCAAAATTGGTCCATATCGGTCCATAATTATATATAGCCCCCATATAAACCGATCCCAAAATTTGGTTTGCGGACCCTCTAAGAGGAGCAAACTTCATCCGATCTGGCTAAAATTTGGTACATGATGTAAGTGTATGGTCTCTAACAACCATGCAAAGATTGGTCCATATCGGTCCATAATTATATATAGCCCCCATATAAACCGATCCCCAGATTTGACCTCCGGAGCCTCTTAGAGGAGCAAAATTCATCCGATCCGGTTGAAATTTGGTGCATGGTATTGGTATATGGTCTCTAACAACCGTGCAAAAATTGGTCCATATCGGACCTTAATTATATATAGCCCCTATATAAACCGATCCCCAGATTTGGGTTGCGGAGCCTCAAAGAGAAGCAAATTTCATCCGATCCGGTTGTAATTTGGAACATGGTGTTAGTATATGATCTTTAACAACCGTGGCAGAATTGGTCCATATCGATCCATAATTATATATAGCCCCCATATAAAACGTTCTCCAGATTTGACCTCCGGAGCCTCTTGGAGGAGCAAAATTCATACGATCCGGTTCAAATTAGGAACGTGGTGTTAGTATATGGTCGCTAACAACCATACCAAAATTGGTCCAATCACACAAAAATTGGTCCATATCGGTTCATAATCATGGTTGCCACTAGAGCCAAAAATTATCTACCAAAATTTTATTTCTATAGAAAAATTTGTCAAAATTTTATTTCTAGAGAAAATTTTGTTAAAATTTTATTCGTTTCATAATAAAATTTTCATCATTGTCAGAATTTTATTTCTATAGAAAATTTTGTCAAAATTTTATTTCTATAGAAAATTTTGTTCAAATTTTATTCGGTTCATAATCATGGTTGCCACTCGAGCCAAAAATAATCTACCAAGATTTAATTTCTATAGAAAATTTTGTCAAAAGTTTATTTCTATAGAAAATTTTGTTAAAATTTTATTTCTGTAGAAAATTTTGTTAAAATTTTATTTCTGTAGAAAATTTTGTTAAAATTTTATTTCTGTAGAAAATTTTGTAAAAATTTTATGTCTACTTTGTCAAACTGAATATTGGATCGATCTTTTTTGATTTAATATATACCACGTATGGACTTACATACAATTTAGGAGATGGTGTTAGGAGGTTTTAAGATATCTTGCCATCGGCAAGAGTTACCGCAACTTAAGTAATTCGATTCTGGATGGCAGTGTTTACAAGAAGTTTCTACGCAATCCATGATGAAGGGTACATAAGCTTCGGCCTGGCCGAACTTACGGCCGTATATACTTGTTTTTTTTTCATATGCTATCAAAGTCCTTTAAAAACGAGTTAGCGCAAATTTATTTTCAAAATTAAGACTCAACTTCCAGTAGAAATTTTGCTATGTTTCAAGTAAAAAACGTCTTAAAAAAAAAGAGTTGAAAAACGTGTCCTATATTTGAAGGATTTTTTGCTTTGTATGTTAGTCAAGATGCAAAAAGGCAACCAATTTAAAGACAATTTCATTAAATTTAAAGAATTTTGCTAAATTATGAAAGTCAAGTTGACCTTAGCCCAAAATTTTTTCTTTCATGTTATGATACCCATTTTTAAGTCAAATCACTTAATTGTAAGGACAGTACGACTTCATTGAAAAGTTTATCGACTTTTGGACAAGGAAAAAAACTTTATATTAGGGAATTGAGACTTCTATGCTAAGCAAAATGTGCATTCGTATTTTAAAGACATGAAATCTTTGACCTCACGACAATATTTTTTTCAGTGTACCACAACCCAATCAATGAGATTGTGGATAACAGTCTTTCATAGAAGTTTCTACGCAATCCATGGGGGAGGGTACATAAGAATCGGCATGGCCGAACTGACGGCTGTATATACTTATTTTAAGTTGAATCATTTATCTATAAGGACAAAATGGCTTCATTGAAAATAGTTTATAGACTTTCGGGCAATAAAAATAACTTTTTATCAGAGAAATGCGTCTTCTGTAATAAGCAAAATTCGCATTCATATTTTAAGAATATGAACTCTTTGGCCTCACCGAAATATTTTTTTTTTTTTTCAGTGCACAAGACATTAGGTTTTCGTTAAACCGTAACCTAATATAGGATAACATAAAGTTGACTTCATGCCACAATATTCGTTTCTTAATTATTTCCTTATGAAGTTGCACTAATTCTGAGCTGTATCAATTTCCATATTCTTGGCCATATGTTGGCTTTTCATTCATAAATATTTTAAAATTAATTATTTTGTATCAGGCAAAGGTACAAAACAAAAAACAATACAAATATCACACACCCACACATACATACTGGCATGCCTGCAACATCAGATTAAATCCTCCTTTATTGGTAAGGATTATAGTCAGTCAACAATAAAAACGACGCTATTTATACATATAAAAATTTATTGACATTTTAATTTTTCGTAGTGATATTGTTTGTTATACAACAACAAATGCTACTCTTGTGAGCTTGTAGAGTATATGCTGTTCCTTTGTTCACGATTTTTTGCTTTTGTTTTTTTTTCTGTTAAAATTTTAATTCCACAATTTTATTGGCTCATATGTGAGAGTTTGCTATGATGGTCCGATCCATTTTGTGATACAAAAGCCAAGAGCTATGTAATTTTGTGGCCACGAAGAGAACCTCGAAACGGATATAAGCCATACTACTACACCCACATATCAAAAGACTTATACTCATATCCACACACACACACACACATACCCAGATATTGAAAACTTCCATCACACCATACGTATTTATATCTCATCAAACATATGCTCAATATAATAGTTTTCATGAATGTGCTAGAAAAAAAACAGTGGGATTAAATATTCATAGGACCCAGGCATTTAGTGGTGAGGAGTTGGAAAGGCATGAGCTAAGGCATTGGTCAAAAAGCTATATAAGGCCACCAAGGAAGAGTATGGCTGATAGGATTAAAATTTTGTTATACCCACCATCATAGGATGGGGGTATATTAACTTTGTGATTCCGTTTGTAACACATCGATATATTGCTCTAAGACCCCATAAAGTATATATATTCTGGGTCGTGGTGAAATTCTGAGTCGATCTAAGCATGTCCGTCCGTCCGTCCGTCCGTCTGTTGAAATCACGCTAACTTCCGAACGAAACAAGCTATCGACTTGAAACTTGGCACAAGTAGTTGTTATCGATGTAGGTCGGATGGTATTGAAAATGGGCCATATCGGTCCACTTTTACATATAGCCCCCATATAAAGGGACCCTCAGATTTGGTTTGTGGAGCCTCTAACAGAAGCATATTTCATCCGATCCGGCTGAAATTTGGTATATGGTGTTGGTATATGGTCTCTAACAACCATGCAAAAATTGGTCGACATCGGTCCATAGTTATATACAGCCCCCATATAAACCGATCCCCAGATATATTTTTCGGAGCCTAAAAGAGAAACAACTTTCATCCGATCCGGCTGAAATTTCGTACATCGTGTTGGTATATGGTCTCTAACAACCATGCAAAAATTGGTTCACATCGGTCCATAATTATATATAGCCCCCATATAAACCGATCCCCAGATTTGGCTTGCGGAGCCTCAAAGAGAAGAAAATTTCATCCGATCCGGCTGAAATTTGGTACATGATGTTGGTATATGGTCTCTAACAACCATGCATAAATTGTTCCATATCGGTCCTTAATTATATATAGCCCCCATATAAACCGGTCCCCATATTTGGCTTGTGGAGCCTCTAAGAGAAGCATATTTCATCCGATCCGGCTGAAATTTGGTACATGGTGTCGGTACATGGTCTCTAACAATCAAGCAAAAATTGGTCCACATCGGTCTATAATTATATATAGACCCCATATAACCGATCTCCAGATTTGGCTTGCGGAGCCTCAAAGAGAAGCAAATTTCATCCGATCCGGCTGAAATTTGGAACATGTTGTTGGTATATGGTATCTAACAACCATGCAAAAATTGGTACACATCGGTCTATAATTATATATAGACCCCATATAACCGATCTCCAGATTTGGCTTGCGCAGCCTCAAAGAGAAGCAAATTGCATCCGATCCGGCTGAAATTTGGTACATGGTATTGGTATATGGTCTCTAACAACCATGCAAAAATTGGTCCACATCGGTCCATAATTATATATAGCCCCATATAAACCGGTCTCCATATTTGGCTTGTGGAGCCTCTAAGAGAAGCATATTTCATCCGATCCGGCTGAAATTTGGTACATGGTGTTGGTACATGGTCTCTAACAATCACGCAAAAATTGGTCCACATCGGTATATAATTATATATAGACCCCATATAACCGATCTCCAGATTTGGCTTGCGGAGCCTCAAAGAGAAGAAAATTTCATCCGATCCGGCTGAAATTTGGTACATGATGTTGGTATATGGTCTCTAACAACCATGCATAAATTGTTCCATATCGGTCCTTAATTATATATAGCCCCCATATAAACCGGTCCCCATATTTGGCTTGTGGAGCCTCTAAGAGAAGCATATTTCATCCGATCCGGCTGAAATTTGGTACATGGTGTTGTAACCGATCTCCAGATTTGGCTTGCGGAGCCTCAAAGAGAAGCAAATTGCATCCGATCCGGCTGAAATTTGGTACATGGTGTTGGTATATGGTCTCTAACAACCATGCAAAAATTGGTCCACATCGGTCCATAATTATATATAGCCCTCATATAAACCGATCCCAAGATTTGGCTTGCGGAGCCTCAAAGAGAAGCAAATTTCATCCGATCCGGCTGAAATTTGGTACATGGTATTGGTATATGGTCTCTAACAACCATGCAAAAATTGGTCCACATCGGTCCATAATTATATATAGACCCCATATAACCGATCTCCAGATTTGGCTTGCAAAGTCTCCAAGAGAAGCAAATTCCATCCAATCCGGTTGTGATTTGGAACATGGTGTTAGTATATAATCTTTAACAACCGTGCCAGAATTGGTCCATATCGGTTCATAATTATATATAGCCCCCATATAAACCGATCCCCAGATTTGGCTTGCGGAGCCTCAAAGAGAAGCAAATTTCATCCGATCCGGTTGTAATTTGAAACATGGTAATAGTATATGATCTTTAACAACCGTGCCAGAATTGGTCCATATCGGTTCATAATTATATATAGCCCCCATATAAAACATTCTCCAGATTTGACCTCCGGAGCCTCTTGGAGAAGCAAATTTCATCCGATCCGGTTGTAATTTGAAACATGGTAATAGTATATGATCTTTAACAACCGTGCCAGAATTGGTCCATATCGGTTCATAATTATATATAGCCCCCATATAAAACATTCTCCAGATTTGACCTCCGGAGCCTCTTGGAGAAGCAAAATTCATCCGATCCGGTTCAAATTAGGAACGTGGTGTTAGTATATGGTCGCTAACAACCATACCAAAATTGGTCCAATCACACAAAAATTGGTCCATATCGGTTCATAATCATGGTTGCCACTGGAGCCAAAAATAATCTACCAAAATTTTATTTTTATAGAAAATTTTGTCAAAATTTTATTTCTAGAGAAAATTTTGTTAAAATTTTATTCGGTTCATAATAAAATTTTCATTATTGTCAAAATTTTATTTCTATAGAAAATTTTGTCAAAATTTTATTTCTATAGAAAATTTTGTTCAAATTTTATTCGGGTCATAATCGTGGTTGCCACTCGAGCCAAAAATAATCTACCAAGATTTTATTTCTATAGAAAATTTTGTCAAAAGTTTATTTCTATAGAAAATTTTGTCAAAAGTTTATTTCTATAGAAAATTTTGTTAAAATTTTATTTCTGTAGAAATTTTTGTCAAAATTTTCTTTCTATAGAAAATTTCGTCAAAATTTTTATTTCTATAGAAAATTTTGTGAAAATTTTATTTCTATAGAAAATTTTGTTAAAATTTTATTTCTGTAGACAAATTTTGTCAAAATTTTATGTCTACTTTTTTAAACTGAATTATATACGTATTGGGTCGATCTTTTTTGATTTAATATATACCACGTATGGACTTACATACAATTTAGAAGATGGTGTTAGGAGGTTTTAAGATACCTTGCCATCGACAAGCGTTACCGCAACTTAAGTAATTCGATTGTGGATGGCAGTGTTTAGATGAAGTTTCTACGCAATCCATGATGGAGGGTACATAAGCTTCGGCCTGGCCAAACTTACGGCCGTATATACTTGTTTTCTTTTGTTTTCTTTATTACTGTAAACTTTATTCCTTTATTGGCCAAAGCAATATGAATTGTTTTGTTGTGTTTTTGTTTTTTGCTTATATACATAAACGAAACCATTGCAAAAGTAATTAAAAAAGATTTGCTCATTCTGCTATACTCAATTTTAATTTTATTTCAACAAATATTGTTCAAAGGCACAATTTTTACAATTAAATAAAATAAGCGTATATACGGCCCATAATGTGGCTCTTCAATACTTAAATTGGGGTGTAAAAGATTTCCATGCACAAAAACTTATTCCCATATCTTTCGAAGACTCTGGTGTTATTATGGGTAGATGCCAAAAAGTGTAACCAATTCAACTCTGAACTGATTTGTCTGATATTGTGTAGGTTACCAGAATACCATAAGACGTTAGAATAATTGAACATGTAAGTAAAGCAGAAAGTTGGTCAGAGCTGTTTAAATCATACCCTAAAATAACCTTAATCACCGAAGATTTACGTATTTAATACAATAAAGCGCTACATATTTATGGGTGAATTTATTTAAATTTAAATCGATATGCATTATAGTTTTCAAATCAAAGATTTGTTGCAAAATTGAGTAAAATCACTTAATACATGAGCGTATTGTAAAAAATGTCTTCTTAATCTGATGAAACATATATTTCGGAGCACTCCGATGCGATATGAATTGGATTTTATACCCACAGAATTAGAATACCACAAAAATTTAGCCCATTGTCCAAAAATGGGAAATCGCTCACTTAGTGTGGGTAATAAAGCAAATTTTGTGAAAATCGGGTAAGATGTTGATGTGTGAGCTATAACATATATAAATCAGAATTAGATAGGTTCTTACAACTGATTTTGATATGATTAGGTAATCAATAAGAATATTATGGCCACATTTCTTAAAACGAAGCGATACATACGTATGGGAGTTATGTCTACATCGAAATCAATTTTAGTGATTTTTTCCATGTATAACAGGTTGGCTGATAAGTCCCCGGTCTAACAAAGAAAAACACATTTTTTTTTCAAAATTCGTTTTTATTAATCAACATAGTTCCAGAGCGATACAACGATTATAACGACCTTCCAATTTTTTGATACCATATTGGTAGTACTCTTTCGGTTTTGCCTCAAAATAGGTCTCAGTTTCGGCGATCACCTCTTCATTGCAGCCAAATTTTTTCCCTGCGAGCATCCTTTTGAGGTCTGACAACAAGAAAAAGTCGCTGGGGGGCAGATCTGGAGAATACGGTGGGTGGGGAAGCAATTCGAAGCCCAATTCATGAATTTTTGCCATCGTTCTCAATGACTTTTGGCACTGTGCGTTGTCTTGGAGGAACAACACTTTTTTTATACCCTCCACCATAGGATGGTGGGTATATTAACTTTGTCATTCCGTTTGTAACACATCGAAATATTGCTCTAAGACCCCATAAAGTATATATATTCTGGGTCGTGGTGAAATTCTGAGTCGATCTGAGCATGTCTGTCCGTCCGTCCATCCGTCCGTCTGTTGAATTCACGCTAACTTCCGAACGAAACAAGCTATCGACTTGAAACTTGGCACAAGTAGTTGTTATTGATGTAGGTCGGATGGTATTGCAAATGGGCCATATCGGTCCACTTTTACGAATAGCCCCCATATAAACGGACCCCCAAATTTGGTTTGCGAGGCCTCTAAGAGAAGCAAATTTCATCCGATCCGGCTGAAATTTGGTACATGGTGTAAGTATATGGTCTCTAACAACCATGCAATAATTAGTCCACATCGGTAAATAATTATATATAGCCCCCATATAAACCGATCCCCCGATTTGGCTTGCGAGGCCTCTAAGAGAAGCAAATTTCATCCGATCCGGCTGAAATTTGGTACATGGTGTTAGTATATGGTCTCTAACAACCATGCAAAAATTAGTCCACATCGGTCCATAATTATATATAGCCCCCATATAAACCCTGGTGATCGGTTATATAAACCGATCTCCAGATTTAGCTTGCGATTATATAAACCGATCTCCAGATTTAGCTTGCGAAGCCTCAAAGAGAAGCAAATTGCATCCGATCCGGCTGCAATTTGGTACATGGTATTGGTATATGGTCTCTAACAACCATACAAAAATTGGTCCACATCGGTCCATAATTATATATAGACCCCATATAAACCGATCTCCAGATTTAGCTTGCGAAGCCTCAAAAAGAAGCAAATTGCATCCGATCCGGCTGAAATTTGGTACATGGTATTGGTATATGGTATCTAACAACCATGCAAAAATTGGTCCACATCGGTCCATAATTATATATAGACCCCATATAAACCGATCTCCAGATTTAGCTTACGAAGCCTCAAAAAGAAACAAATTGCATCCGATCCGGCTGAAATTTGGTACATGGTATTGGTATATGGTATCTAACAACCGTGAAAAAATTGGTCCACATCGGTCCATAATTATATATAGCGCCCATATAAACCGATCCACAGATTTGGGTTGCGGAGCCTCAAAGAGAAGCAAATTTCATCCGATCCGCCTGAAATTTGGTACATGATATTGGTATATGGTCTCTAACAACCATGCAAAAATTGGTCCACATCGGTTCATAATTATATATAGCCCCCATATAAACCGATCCCCAGATTTGGCTTGCGAAGTCTCCAAGAGAAGCAAATTTCATCCGATCCGCCTGAAATTTGGTACATGATATTGGTATATGGTCTCTAACAACCATGCAAAAATTGGTCCACATCGGTTCATAATTATAAAGGGTGATTTGTTAAGAGCTTGATAACTTTTTTTTTTAAAAAACGCATAAAATTTGCAAAATCTCATCGGTTCTTTATTTGAAACGTTAGATTGGTCCATGACATTTACTTTTTGAAGATAATTTCATTTAAATGTTGACCGCGGCTGCGTCTTAGGTGGTCCATTCGGAAAGTCCAATTTTGGGCAACTTTTTCGAGCATTTCGGCCGGAATAGCCCGAATTTCTTCGGAAATGTTGTCTTCCAAAGCTGGAATAGTTGCTGGCTTATTTCTGTAGACTTTAGACTTGACGTAGCCCCACAAAAAATAGTCTAAAGGCGTCAAATCGCATGATCTTGGTGGCCAACTTACCGGTCCATTTCTTGAGATGAATTGTTCTCCGAAGTTTTCCCTCAAAATGGCCATAGAATCGCGAGCTGTGTGGCATGTAGCGCCATCTTGTTGAAACCACATGTCAACCAAGTTCAGTTCTTCCATTTTTGGCAACAAAAAGTTTGTTAGCATCGAACGATAGCGATCGCCATTCACCGTAACGTTGCGTCCAACAGCATCTTTGAAAAAATACGGTCCAATGATTCCACCAGCGTACAAACCACACCAAACAGTGCATTTTTCGGGATGCATGGGCAGTTCTTGAACGGCTTCTGGTTGCTCTTCACTCCAAATGCGGCAATTTTGCTTATTTACGTAGCCATTCAACCAGAAATGAGCCTCATCGCTGAACAAAATTTGTCGATAAAAAAGCGGATTTTCTGCCAACTTTTCTAGGGCCCATTCACTGAAAATTCGACGTTGTGGCTCGTTAGTAAGTCTATTCATGATGAAATGTCAAAGCATACTGAGCATATTTCTCGTTGACACCATGTCTGAAATCCCACGTGATCTGTCAAATACTAATGTATGAAAATCCTAACCTCAAAAGAATCACCCTTTATATAGCCCCCATATAAACCGATCCCCAGATTTGGCTTGCGAAGTCTCCAAGAGAAGCAAATTTCATCCAATCCGGTTGTAATTTGGAACATCGTGTTAGTATATGATCTTTAACAACAGTGCCAGAATTGGTCCATATCGGTCCATAATTATATATAGCCCCCATATAAAACGTTCTCCAGATTTGACCTCCGGAGCCTCTTGGAGGAGCAAAATTCATCCGATCCGGTTCAAATTAGGAACGTGGTGTTAGTATATGGTCGCTAACAACCATACCAAAATTGGTCCAATCACACAAAAATTGGTCCATATCGGTTCATAATCATGGTTGCCGCTACAGCCAAAAATAATCTACCAAAATTTTATTTCTATAGAAAATTTTGTCAAAATTTTATTTCTATAGAAAATTTTGTCAAAATTTTATTTCTAGAGAAAATTTTGTTAAAATGTTATTCGGTTCATAATAAAATTTTCATCATTGTCAAAATTTTATTTCTATAGAAAATTTTGTCAAAATTATATTTCTAGTGAAAATATTGTTAAAATTTTATTCGGTTCATAATAAAATTTTCATCATTGTCAAAATTTTATTTCTATAGAAAATTTTGTTCAAATTTTATTTCTATAGAAAATTTTGTTCCAATTTTATTCGGTTCACAATCTTGGTTGCCACTCGAGCCAAAAATAATCTACCAAGATTTTATTTCTATAGAATATTTTGTCAAAAGTTTATTTCTATAGAATATTTTGTTAAAATTTTATGTCTGTAGAAATGTTTGTCAACATATTCTTTCTATAGAAAATTTTGTCAAAATTTTATGTCTACTTTGTCAAATTGAATTATATAAGTATTGGGTCCATCTTTTTTTTGATTTAATATATACCACGTATGGACTTACATACAATTTAGAAGATGGTGTTAGTTAAGTAATTCGGCCTGGCCGAACTTACGGCCGTATATACTTGTTTAGTTTAATATATACCACACATGGGCTACCTTGTAATTTAGAAGACGGTGTTAGGAAGTTTTAAGATACCTTGCCATCGGCAAGTGATACCGCAACCCAAGTAATTCGATTGTGGATGACAGTCTTCAGTAGAAGTTTCTACGCAATCCATGGTGGAGGGTACATAAGCTTCGGCCTGGTCGAACTTACGGCCGTATATACTTGTTAAACATTAAAATACATAAGAAAAGTCGCCTCTCATCAAATGTACATTTTCAGTGTAAACTAGCAATTTGCAAACATGATTAAATTATAAACCAAACTGAAGATTTTTGTTTGAAACAAAACACGAAACGTGCGTTAGCTGTTTAAAACAGATACCTTAATATAACAGATTTTCCCAGACACTTAACACTTTCGCTACTTATTCATTCTTTTCCTATATTAAGTTGCTTGAACTTTAAAATAAAATATGATTTTCAATTTCACTAATGTTTTTTGCCTCGAAAACGGAATTAATTTTAAATATTTTTGAATAACCAGAAGGCAAAAGTGCTTGTGGAACGTTAATCTCATACAAGAAAATTCATTATAAATTTATTTCAGTTCTCCGTTTTTGCCCTCCAACTTGAAGGAAATTCCTGTTAAAGATGCTGAGTCGTTGCACTTTGGAAAAATCTCTTTAAAGAATATTCTCCATCTTTTCCTTTGCTTACACTGAAAAAAGAAAACAGTGAACCCACCAGGAAGAAAATTTTTGTTAATATTAGATATCACAAAAATAATTAAATATTTTTCGACAAATTCAAGAAAATTTATTAGGCATAATTAATTTTTTTCACTGGTTTGAGAAAGGAAAAAATTGGAGTTCAAAATTGCAAGAATGTCTTTAGTGCCATATGAAGTTCAAGATGGGCGCATTATTGGTAAAAATTTACAAATTCTAAGAAATTCTGAACTATTTTGGGGGAGACAGAAATTTAGATTAGAAGATTAATCTTTATGCTTCATTTGTGTATAATTTTTTTTCCTCAATATTAGTACGCATAAAAATATTAAAGTCATGGAAACTTTCTTACAACATGAACTAAAACATAATTAAATCGGCTTTAGTGAAATATAGGGTTCCATTTTTTTTGAGTGTAGGTTTCTTTTAGATATTTTTATTTTTTTTTTTCTTGTACTACTTTCACAGATGTGAAAGATGTGACATTCTCGAATCCTGGTTGCATGTCCTTCTAAGACCTATAGTTCTTGGAGTTTGGTTGCTTCGACGACTAGTGCTTCTGGTGCGCCTACAATTGGGTTTGGCTGTGTTGATGACATTTTCTGTTTGATACTCGGGTAGTTGATATTGCTGTCTGTGTGTGTGTGTGCGTTGGTGTTGGTGTTGCTGTTGCTGTTCCTTCTTTCTATGGATCTATCTGGGTTGTCCTTAAAGTTGTGTATTGCAGGTCGTGCTTGTTTGTTTGTATGTGTATGGGGGGGGGCTCTGTATGGGTGTCATTCTAACTGAAATGTTGTAGTCGTAGTTGTTGTTGTTAGTTGTTGAATTATACTTTTACTTCGGTTGTCGTTTCATATTTCTCTTAGCTGGGCCCACAAGTGTATATGCGGCTTGTTGTGAAGGAGTTCAGAAGCAAACAAACTCCCCCACATTTGGATCTGCCGGTAATGGTGTTGGCCTCAACTAGTCACTGGAGTTCATTACACCACCGCCGCCGCCGCCACCACCTCGTGGTTCAACCAAAACAGGACCGTTTTTCATTATTTATACTCCACTTAGAAAACACTTAAAACCATAAGGTTAGTTACAGAGTTTTTTCTTCTTTCAGTTTTCTCTCTATATTCTGGCTACAGTTGGTTATATTTTCCCTTAATTATACCCTCCATCATAGGATGGGGGTATATTAACTTTGTCATTCCGTTTGTAACACATCGAAATATTGCTCTAAGACCCCATAAAGTATATATATTCTGGGTCGTGGTGAAATTCTGAGTCGATCTGAGCATGTCCGTCCGTCCGTCCGTCTGTTGAAATCACGCTAACTTCCGAACGAAACAAGCTATCGACTTGAAACTTGGCACAAGTAGTTGTTATTGATGTAGGTCGGACGGTATTGTAAATGGGCCATATCGGTCCACTTTTACGTATAGCCCCCATATAAACGGACCCCCAAATTTGGCTTGCGAGGCCTCTAAGAGAAGCAAATTTCATCCGATCCGGCTGAAATTTGGTACATAGTGTTAGTATACGGTCCCTAACAACCATGCAAAAATTGGTCCACATCGGTCCATAATTATATATAGCCCCCATATAAACGGACCCCCAAATTTGGCTTGCGAGGCCTCTAAGAGAAGCAAATTTCATCCGATCCGGCTGAGATTTGGTACATGGTGTTAGTATATGGTCTCTAACAACCATGCAAAAATTGGTCCACATCGGTTAATAATTATATATATAGCCCCCATATAAACCGATCCCCCGATTTGGCTTGCGAGGCCTCTAAGAGGAGCAAAATTCATCCGATCCGGTTGAAATTTGGTACGTGGTGTTCGTATATGGTCTCTAACAACCATGTAAAAATTGGTCTACATCGGTCCATAACTATATATAGCCCCCATATAAACCGATCCCCCGATTTGGCTTGCGGAGCCTCTAAGAAACGAAAATTTCATCCGATACGGCTGAAATTTGGTGCATGGTGTTGGTATATGTTCTCTAATGACCATGCAAAAATTGGTCCACATCGGTCCATAATTATATATAGCTCCCATATAAATCGATTCCCAGATTTGTCCTCCGGAGCCTCTTGGAGGAGCAAAATTCATCCCACCCGGTTGAAATTGGCAACGTGGTGTTAGTATAAGACCGCTAATAACCATGCCAAAATTGGTCCATATCGGTCTATAGTTATATATAGCCGATACCCAATCACACAAAAATTGGTCCATATCGGTTCATAATCATGGTTGCCACTCGAGCCAAGAATAATCTACCAAAATTTTATTTTTATAGAAAATATTGTCAAAATGTTATTTCTATAGAAAATTTTGTCAAAATTTTGTTTCTATAGAAAATTTTGTCAAAATTTTGTTTCTATAGAAAATTTTGTCAAAATTTTGTTTCTATAGAAAATTTTGTCAAAATTTTATTTCTATAGAAAATTTTGTCAAAATTTTATTTCTATAGAAAATTTTGTCAAAATTTTATTTCTAAAGAAAATTTTTATTTCTATAGAAAATTTTGTCAAAATTTTATTTCTATAGAAACTTTAAACTTAATTATATACGTATTTAATCGGTCTTTTTATACCCTCCACCATAGGATGGGGGTATACTAACTTTGTCATTCCGTTTGTAACACATCGAAATATTACTCTAAGACACCATAAAGTATATATATTCTGGGTCGTGGTGAAATTCTGAGTCAATCTGAGCATGTCCGTCCGTCCGTCCGTCCGTCTGTTGAAATCACGCTAACTTCCGAACGAAACAAGCTATCGACTTGAAACTTGGCACTAGTAGTTGTTATTGATGTAGGTCGGATGGTGTTGTAAATGGGCCATATCGGTCCACTTTTACGTATAGCCCCCATATAAACGGATCCGATCCGGCTGAAATTTGGTACATGGTGTTAGTATATGGTCTCTAACAACCATGCAAAAATTGGTCTACATCGGTCCATAGTTATATATAGGCCCCATATAAACCGATCACCAGATTTGACCTCCGGAGCCTCTTGGAAGACCAAAATTCATCTGATTCAGTTGAAATTTGGTACGTGGTGTTAATATATGGCCTCAAACTCCCATGCAAAAATTGGTCGATATCGGTCCATAATTAGATATAGGCCCCATATGAATCGATCCCCAAATTTGACCTCCAGAGCCCCTTGGAAGAGAAAAATTCTTCCCATTCGGTTGAAATTTGGTATGTGATGTTAGTATATGGTATCCAACAACCATGCATGAATTGGTTCCTATCGGTCCATAATAATATATAGCTCCCATATAAACCGATCCCCAGATTTGACCTCCGATGCCTTTTGGAGAAGCAAAATTCATCCGATCTGCTTGAAATTTGGTACGTGGTGGTAGTATATGATATTTAACAACCATGCCAAAAGTGGTTCCTATCGGTCCATAATTATATATAGCTCCCATATAAACCGATCCCGAGATTTGGTTTTGGAGCCTTTTGGAGGAGCAAATTTCATCCGAGTGAGTTGAAATTTGGTACATTGTGCTAGTATATGGTCGTTAACAACCATGTCTAACTAGGTCCATATCGGTCTATAGTTATATATGGCCCTCAGATAAGTCGATCCCCAGTCACACAAAAATTGGTCCATATCAAGTTCATAATTGTATATAGCCCCATATAAGCGACCCCCATATTTCAATGCTGGATACCTTGCCACCGGTATCCATGGTGGAGGGTACATACGATTCGGCCTGGCCGAACTTACGGCCGTATATACTTGTTTAGTTTAATATATACCACGTATGGACTATGTGGTATATATTACGGTGTTAGGAAGTTTTAAGATACCTTGCCATCGGCTTCAGTAGAAGTTTCTACGCAATCCATGGTGGAGGGTACATAAGCTTCGGTCTGGCCGAACTTACGGCCGTATATACTTGTTTTTTTTTTCGATTTCTCCAATAGTTCATATTCCTTAGCAAGGATTTGGAATTTTTCGCTTTGTGTGGGTGTCTATGTGTTTTGCAATGTGTGCCACTTAACTCTCACTTGTGCAATTTTTCTTTAATGAAATATTATCAAAATAAGAGTCAATGCCTTAAGAGAAGAAGAAGAGACTCTTCTAGGGGACATCAAACCGTAACGAAAATTTGTTGTTTTCTTTTTAATATTCCCCAAGCACCCTTGTTCTATACTAGACCCTAGAATAAATGACTATTTTTGGTGTTATTTTTTTCCTCCTTTGTGCCCCTCTTTATTTTTTTTTATTTTTTAGTAGTTTAGGTCAGTATTGTGAAATTCCAGCTGAATATTAAACAAGTTTTTGTTGATGTTGCATTGGCTCTTTGCTCTTCAGGTTATTTGAATTATTCAAATTTTTCAGTTTCATCACAGAAAAACATAAAAGTGTCAGCCTAAAAGTCTGCCATGTTTTGTTGAAAAAAAAATTCTTTGAACTCGTTCCCTTGTTAGCCAGATATGCTAATATCTTTACAAAAAACTTGAATTCTTATTATCTAGTCTGTTTTTGAAGGGCCTTGGAGTAGTGTAGAATATTGGAAAGACAATTTTTGGGTATTAAAAAAACAAAATTGCATCCTAAAGGTATGCAATCACATTGACTTAAATGAAGTAAGGAGGCTAAAATTGAAAATGATTTACATCAGAAAGAATAGTTTTAAAATCTCAAAAAAAAAAAAAAAATTTAATATAATATTTTTCAATATACATAAACGAATTTTGCATGTTGAGAAAATATTTTGTTTTAACGGGAATATGAAAAACATTTTCTTTTGGCTTCAGCAAACTTTTTATTAAAATTAAGTAAATTAAACAATTGAATGATCCAATTAAACATTTAATTGATACAATTAATAGAAATTTTTATTTTTTAAGTGAATAAATTTTCTAATTAAATCAAAATTTTTATTAACAGGTTGGTTGATAAGTCCCCGGTCTAACAAAGAAAAATACATTTTTTTGTCAAAATTCGTTTATATTATTCAACATAGTTCCCTTCATGAGCGATACAACGATTATAACGACCTTCCAATTTTTTGATACCATTTTGGTAGTACTCCTTCGGTTTTGCCTCAAAATAATCCTCAGTTTCGGCGATTACCTTCTCATTGCAGCCAAATTTTTTCTCTGCGAGCAACCTTTTGAGGTCTGAGAACAAGAAAAAGTCACTGGAGGCCAGATCTGGAGAATATGGTGGGCGGGGAAGCAATTCGAAGCCCAATTCATGATTTTTTGCCATCGTTCTCAATGACCTGTGGCACGGTGCGTTGTCTTGATGGAACAACATTTTTATACCCTCCACCATAGGATGGGGGGTATATTAACTTTGTCATTCCGTTTGTAACACGTCGAAATATTGCTCTAAGACCCCATAAAGTATATATATTCTGGGTCGTGGTGAAATTCTGAGTCGATCTGAGCATGTCCGTCCGTCCGTCCGTCTGTTGAAATCACGCTAACTTCCGAACGAAACAAGCTATTGACTTGAAACTTGGCACAAGTTGTTGCTATTGATGTAGGTCGGATGGTATTGCAAATGGGCCATATCGGTCCGCTTTTACGTATAGCCCCCATATAAACGTACCCCCAAATTTGGCTTGCGAGGCCTATAAGAGAAGAAAATTTCTTCCGATCCGGCTGAAATTTGGTACATGAAGTGAGTATATGGTCGCTAACAACCATGCAAAAATTGGTCCACATCGGTCCATAATTATATATAGCCCCCAATATAAACCGATACCCCGATTTGGCTTGCGAAGTCTCCAAGAGAAGCAAATTTCATCCAAGCCGGTTGTAATTTGGAACATGGTGTTAGTATATGATTTTTAACAACCGTGCCAGAATTGGTCCATATCGGTCCATAATTATATATAGCCCCCATATAAAACGTTCCCCAGATTTGACCTCCGGAGCCCCTTGGAGGAGCAAAATTCATCCGATCCGGTTCAAATTAGGAACGTGGTGTTAGTATATGGTCGCTAACAACCATACCAAAATTGGTCCAATCACACAAAAATTGGTCCATATCGGTTCATAATCATGGTTGCCACTAGAGCCAAAAATAATCTACTAATAATTTTATTTCTATAGAAAATTTTGTGAAAATTTTATTTCTAGAGAAAATTTTGTTAAAATTTTATTTCCAGAGAAAATTTTGTTAAAATTTTATTTCTAGAGAAAATTTTGTTAAAATTTTATTCGGTTCATAATCATGGTTGCCACTCGAGCCAAAAATAATCTACCAAGATTTTATTTCTATAGAAAATTTTGTCAAAAGTTTATTTCTATAGAAAATTTTGTCAAAAGTTTATTTCTATAGAAAATTTTGTGAAAATTTTATTTCTATAGAAAATTTTGTTAAAATTTTATTTCTGTAGAAAATTTTGTCAAAATTTTATGTCTACTTTGTCAAACTGAATTATATACGTATTGGATCGATCTTTTTTGATTTAATATATACCACGTATGGACTTACATACAATTTAGAAGATGGTGTTAGGAGGTTTTAAGATACCTTGCCATCGGCAAGCGTTACCGCAACTTAAGTAATTCGATTGTGGATGGCAGTGATTAGAAGAAGTTTCTATGCAATTCATGGTGGAGGGTACATAAGCTTCGGCCTGGCCGAACTTACGGCCGTATATACTTGTTTAAAATTTTATTTCTATAGACAATTGTTTTTAAAATTTTATTTCTATAGACATTTTTTTCAAAATTTTACTTTTGTAGGAAATTTTCTCGAAATTTAATTTCTATAGAATTTTTTTTTTTTAAGAAAATTTCGTCAAAATTTTATTTCTATAGTAAATTTTTCAAAATTTTATTTCTATAGAAAATTGTATCAAACATTTTTTTCTAGAAACATTTGTCACAATTTTATTTCTATAGAAAATATTATAAAGTTTTAAAGTACAGTAAGTAAGTTTTAGATTTTGTCAAAGTTTAATTTCTATAGAAAATTTTGTCAAAAACTTTATTTCGAGAAGATTTTGTCAAAATTTTATTTCTATAGAATATTTTTCAAAATTGTATTTCAATAGAAAATTTTGTGAAAAAATTTATTTCTCTAGAAAATTTTGTGAAAATTTTATTTCTATAGACAATGTTGTCAAAACTTTATTTCTATAGAATATTTTGTCAAAATTTTATTTCTATAGAAAGTTTAATCAAAATTTTATTTCTATAGAATTTTTTTTCAAAATTTTGTTTCTATAGAAAATTTTGTCAAAATTTTATTTCTGTAGAAAATTCTGTCAAAAATTCTAAAACAAAGTTCTCAAACTATTATTTCTATAGAAAACTTTGCCAACATTTTATTTCTATAGAAAATTTTGTCAAAAATTCTAAAACAAAGTTCTCAAATTATTATTTCTGTAGAACAATTTGCCAACATTTTATTTCTCTAGAAAATTTTGTTAACATTTTATTTCTAAAACAAATTTCGAAACTTTTATTTCTGTAGAAAAATTTCTCAAAATTTTATATCTATAAAAAATTTTGTGAAAAATTTAATTTCTATAGAAAACTTTGTGAAAAATTTAATTTCTATAGAAAATTTTGTGAAAAATTCTATTTCTATAGAACATTTTGTAAAATTTTTGTTTCTATAGAACATTTTGTCACATTTTTATTTCTATAGAAAATTTTTTTGAAAAATTTATTTCTATAGAACATTTTGTCAAATTTTTTATTTCTATAGAACATTTTGTCAAATTTTTATTTCTATAGAAGATTTTGTCAAAGATTTTGTTTCTATAGAACATTTTGTCAAAGATTTTGTTTCCATAGAACATTTTGTCAAATTTTTATTTTTATAGAAAATTTTGTTTCCATAGAACATTTTTCCAAAATTTTATTTTTATAGAAAATTAAGTCAAGACTTTATTTCTATTTTAGTTGGATAGGAATGTTTTGCAAAGCCTACCAAAACATCAATAATTCTACCAAACACTAAAAAATCTCTCATTTTTGGTAGAATTCTTACAAGCGTGAATATGAACCAATTTCCAAATGGTAATTATAGAATCAAATTTCAACCGGATCGTGTAATATTTGTTCCTCCATGAAACTCCAAAAGTCAAATTTGGGGGTCAAGTTTCATAGGGACTATATATAAATATGGACCTATATGAACCAATTTTGGAATGGCAACTAGTGGACATATGCCAACATCACATGCCATATTGTTGATGATGAATAAAATATGTTTATCCAGTATAGGATTGGCGGCATTTTAACATTGTCATCCTGTTTTTAACGACCGGACCACTTATAGGGTTAGTCCCCATATAAATTTGGGTCTCTAATTATCGTTTGATTCATATCTGTTCACAAACCGATCAATAACTGAATTGACTTATGTATGTATTTAATCTGCCTATTTTTCTAATATAAACTCTACACACAAAAAAAAAAAATTCTGATTCAATCACCAAATTAATTGATCCAATTAATTTTTTAATTGAAATGTCTTCAATCACGAAAATGATAGTATCAATCACAGTTTTAATTGGGCATAGAAAAAATTCTTGATTAAAAAATTAATTGATTTTTTTCAGCAAATTTCAATTAATTTTTTAATTGATCCAATTAAAAATTTAATTGATGTTGATTGCAAAACTCAAATAATTTATTAATTAAAAAAGGTAACTATTTTTAATTACTTTCTGAATTGGCTTAAAGTTTTTATTTGGATTAACAAATGATTGGTTGAAATACATTTTTCATTAAAAATTAAAAAAAAAATCAGCACTTTTTTTAACTGAATTAGTCTTCCGAATTTGATTAAAAAGTTAATTGTATCAATTAATTTTTTAATTAAAATTTTTAAAATGTTCAATCATTGACTTAATTAACTTAATTTTCTATCATGATTAAAAAGTTAATTGTATCAATTAATTGTATCAATTAATTGTATCAATTAATTTATTAATTGAAAAAATTTTCAACTTAAATTAACTTTTTAATTGGAAATATTTTGGTGATATTTTTTTCTGTGTAGTGAAAGGGAATTAGTCTTCCGAATTTGATTAAAAAGTTAATTGTATCAATTAATTTTTTAATTAAAAATTTAAAAAATTTCAATCATTGACTTAATTAACTTAATGTTTCTATCATGATTAAAAAGTTAATTGTATCAATTAATTTATTAATTGAAAAAATTTTCAACTGCAATTAACTTTTTAATTGGAAATATTTTGGTGATATTTTTTTCTGTGTATGTTTACTATATTCATCAAGTGTAACCATAGCCCAGGTATCTCGATTAGTAGAACTATCTAAGCAATACATGCAGTGGTGCCAACTGTTTTGGGCTGAAAATCGTCAATTTTAAAAATATTTTTCGTCAAAATCGTCAATTCATCCCAAAAAATTCGTCAAAAAATCGTCACTCATAAAACAGTTGAAAAAAAAAGATTTAGGAACCAAATAAAAATTTTATTCAAACATCTGAGGCATCCATATATTGTATACACAATAAAGCTGTTATTAAAAAGGGGTTTATTCATTTTATGGTGTTTTATTTTCCGAAAAAAGTGCTTTGCCTTCATTTTGTCTGTACAGAATGCGCATTTTTAAAATGTTGCCAGCAACCTAAAAAATGCTGTCGTTTCAGCGGGCAGAAAAGAATTCAAACAAGTATATACGGCCGTAAGTTCGGCCAGGCCGAATCTTATGTACCCTCCACCATGGATTGCGTAGGAACGTCTACTAAAGGCTGTCATCCACAATCGAATTACTTGGGTTGCGATAACACTTGCCGATGGCAAGGTATCGTAAAACTTTTTAACACTGTCTTCTAAATTGTAAGTTAGTCCATAAGGGGTATATATTAAACAAAAAAAGGCCGATTAAATACGTATATAATTCAGTTTGACAAAATTTTCTATAGAAATAAAATTTTGACAAAATTTTCTATAGAAATAAAATGTTGACAAAATTTTCTACAGAAATAAATTTTTTACAAAATTTTCTATAGAAATAAAATTTTGACAAAATTTTCTATGGAAATAAAATGTTGGCAAACATTGCTATAGAAATAAACTTTTTACAAAACTTTCTACAGAAATGAAATTTTGACAAAACTTTCTATAGTAATAAAATTTGACAATTTTTACATGGCTGTTAGAGGCCATATACTAACGAAATGTACCAAATTTCAACCGCATCGGATGACTTTTGCTCCTCCAAGAGGCTCCGGAGGTCAAATCTGGGGATCGGTTTATATGGGAGCTATATATAATTATGGACCGATATGGACCAATTTCTGCATGCTTGTTAGAGACCGTATACTAACATCAGGTACCCAATTTCAAACGGATCGGATGAATTTTGCCCCTCCAAGAGGCTCCGGAGGTCAAATCTGGGGATCGGTTTATATGGGAGCTATATATAATTATGGACCGATATGGACCAATTTTTGCATGCTTGTTAGAGACCGTATACTAACATCAGGTACCCAATTTCAAACCGATCGGATGCATTTTGCCCCTCCAAGAGGCTCCGGAGGTCAAATCTGGGGATCGGTTTATATGGGAGCTATATATAATTATGGACCGATATGGACCAGTTTTTGCATGGTTGTTAGAGACCATATACTAACACCACGTACCAAATTTCAATCGGGTAGGATGAAGTTTGCTCCTCCAAGAGGCTCCGGAGGTCAAATCTGGGGATCGGTTTATATGGGAGCTATATATATTTATGGACCGATATGGACCAATTTTGGCATGGTTGTTAGAGACCGTATACTTAGACCACGTACCAAATTTCAACCGGATCGGATGAATTTTGCTGCTCCGGAAGGCTCCGCAAGCCAAATATGGGGATCGGTTTATATGGGGGCTATACGTAAACGTTGGCCGATATGGCCCATTTTCAATACCAACCCACCTACATCAATAACAACTACTTGTGCCAAGTTTCAAGTCGATAGCTAGTTTCGTTCGGAAGTTAGCGTGATTTCCACAGACGGACGGACAGACGGACAGACGGACGGACGGACGGACATGCTTAGATCGACTCAGAATTTCACCACGACCCAGAATATATATACTTTATGGGGTCTTAGAGCAATATTTCGATGTGTTACAAACGGAATGACAAAGTTAATATACCCCCATCCTATGGTGGAGGGTATAAAAAGGAAACAAGGCAATCGCAGCACTCTCGTTTGTCGGCGGTGCTGAAAATGCCCGCACTTTGCCTCTATGCGTGGCGCTATTTTAACAAGAGAATTCGAAGCCTTTTCGCACTTGTGCCTGTTTTTTAGAAAAGAACCTAAAAAGTACATTTTCCGGGCAAAATGCAAAAAAAGTGCTCATTTTATACAAGAAAAGAAAACGCTATTAGTTACATGAATAATGCCATTTAAATCTCTAAGTAAGTCATATAGTTTCCAGTTTTTTAAACGACGATTAATTGAAATAAATTTTTAAATTAATTTAAATTAATATATCTGATTGTGACCATATGTACTACATTGTTTAACAAAATTTTCTTTACAGAAAAATTTCCTATTCTCCAAGCGAATTTAAATCCTTATTACTTGCTCATGTATAATTTTTTTATCATTACTATTATCGGTAATGAATAAATAAATAAATTGAATTTAACTAAACTGGCTTCATAGCAATCAAAATTATTTCGCTTTAAATAGTTTATAGACAAAAGAATACCTTGCAATGTTTAAGTTTCAAAGGGATTTCGAATTTTAAGTTTATTTATATTGATTGCTTTGAAATTTCTTTCTACATTGGAGACGGCTGGGAGCAAGCTACATATAAATTGTCATATTATTGAGATCCGAAATAACATGTTTACATTACAACTTATGAAAATCGTCAACTTATAACTACATCTCTTTGAAAAATCGTCAAAAACCCTTAAAAGGAAACGCTTGAGTCGAGCATTTTAAAAAATCGTCATCTCATAACTAAGTTGTTTAAAATCGTCGTCAAATCGTCAGAGGCCAAATTTACCATCAAAAATCGTCAAAATGACGAAAAATCGTCAGAGTTGGCACCGCTGAATACATGGTAGAGGGTACATATTTAAGATTGGGCATGGGCAAATTTACAGTAGTATCCTTGAATCCTTATGGATCAGTTACATTATTCTCATAATTCTCTAAAAATCCCATAAATCTGGCTAATATATTGTATGCTTTAACAAAAATACCTCTTACCATCAAATATCTAGGTACTGCACTTATGGGAATGTTAGCATTCTCTTTAGTAAAGGGAATAACATAATATAGTCAGGCCGCACTGACTTAAGTTTTTCTTTCGGTGTTGTGATTTCACAATCTATCGAGTGGTGTTTTTTCCCATGCCATAGTCCAAATGCAAGGCTGTCATTGTATATTCAAGTATTTTTTGACTTGATAGCGAAATTAATTGGATAAGTTTTTAATTTGCATTTTTGCCCTCAGTTTCTTTTGGTTTCATGTAAGCCAAAAAAAAAAACAAGCAAAATATCCACACAAATAGAATCCAAAGTGTAACCAAATATCTTTGTCGTTTTTTTTTTGCTCTCCACCAGAGGATGGTATAACCTTTTTCTTAGCTTCTGTTATATTTCCAGTTTTTTTTTCGTTTTTTGGGTTTTGGTTAAAAAACTTTCTTTGGTATTACCACCTCTTTGATATATATTGTGAGGATGTGTAGAAAAATTTCATTACTTCAAAAAAAAAAAAGGCGAAAAAGTATTAAAGAAAATTACATTTTTATTATTAAAACTTCATCATGTAGGTATTTGCAAAATCATGTGTGTGAGTCATTCGCCATAGTTTGTCATTGTGCAAAATCATTTATGAAATTGTTTAACTTACATCTTAATATTCTTCCATAAAGAAAATGAAAATATTAACATTCTTGATTATTTTTCTGGTAAGATTGAATTTTTGTTTTTGGTGGGAGAATTCCAAAGATTTTTGTTAAGAGTTTGTTTCCTACAGAAATTGAGATTTTTATGAGGTAACTGAGGAAAATATAACTAAATACACTCAGAAAAAATCAGCCCAAGTAATTTAATGTTCAAATAAAACCATTCTCTTTTAAAAGATGCCCTTGATATTTTAACTAAAATAGTTTCCATAAGAAAAATGATTATTCGGACGCGAACATACGCATCTTCCAAGTTGAAATAGATTTCTGAAAAAAAAAAAAAACTTTTAATATATCCTTTATTTTATGGTGGAGGGTGTACAAATTTTCACTGTTACTTTTTCTACCCTAAACCACATAGTGTCCAAGGTGTTTAAACGTTGATCAGTAAACAAAATTTGCTTATTAAAGGGTGATACGGTCAAAATTATCGGATCTGAGGCTAGTATTTCGATGTGTTACAATCGAAATGACAAAGTTAATATAAAGGGTGATACGGTCAAAATTTGGTCAATATAAACTTGACGTATTTCTTTCAATTTTGCATTTAACACCCCTCATTTTGAAGGTGTATGTGTGTAGAATGTTGCTCCTATTTTGATTTTGGAATTCACTCTTCAGTTGTCAAAATGCCGTCCAAGCAGGAAGAGCAGCGTATCAAAATTTTGCTTGTGCTTCGCGAAAATCCGAGTTACTCGCACGCAAAGCTGGCAAAATCGCTAAAAGTTGCCAAATCAACCGTTACAAATGTAATTGAAGTGTTTGGGGAACGTTTGTCGACAGCCAGGAAGTCTGGATCGGGGGGAAATCGAAACCCGGAAGCCGCAGAGACGACAAAGAGAGTTGCCGGTAGTTTCAAGCGAAACCCTAACATCTCTCTCCGAGATGCCGCAAATAAGCTGGGTGTATCGTCTACAACCGTGCATCGAGCCAAAAAACGAGCCGGACTATCGACTTACAAGAAGGTAGTGACTCCAAATCGCGATGATAAACAAAATACGACGGCCAAAGCGCGATCCCGGAGGCTGTACACGACGATGCTGACGAAGTTTGACTGCGTGGTAATGGACGACGAAACCTACGTCAAAGCCGACTACAAGCAGCTTCCGGGACAGGAGTTTTATACGGCAAAAGGAAGGGGAAAGGTAGCAGATATTTTCAAGCACATAAAACTGTCAAAGTTCGCAAAGAAATATCTGGTTTGGCAAGCCATCTGTACCTGTGGCTTGAAAAGCAGCATTTTCATAGCTTCCGGGACTGTCAACCAAGAAATTTACGTGAAAGAGTGTTTGAATAAACGTCTGCTGCCTTTCCTGAAGAAACACGGTTGTTCCGTACTGTTTTGGCCTGATTTGGCATCTTGCCATTACGGTAAAAAGGCCATGGAGTGGTACGCCGCCAACAACGTGCAGGTGGTTCCCAAGGACAAGAACCCTTCCAACACGCCAGAGCTCCGCCCAATTGAGAAATACTGGGCTATTGTCAAGCGGAACCTAAAGAAGATCAAAAAAACTGCTAAGGACGAGCAGCAGTTCAAGGCAAACTGGCTTTCTGCGGCGAAGAAGGTGGACAAGGTGGCTGTACAAAATCTGATGGCAGATGTCAAGTGTGAGGGCCGGCAATTCGGATTTGGAAAAGCGAAAGCCTAACTGAATATTTTTCCTGAATTTTATACTAATTGAACTTGAACAAGTAAGGAAAGTCTAAAGTCGGGCGGGGCCGACTATATTATACCCTGCTCCACTTTGTAGATCTAAATTTTCGATACCATATCATATCCATCAAATGTGTTGGGTGCTATATATAAAGCTTTGTCCCAAATACATACATTTAAATATCACTCGATTTGGACGGAATTTGATAGACTTCTACAAAATCTATAGACTCAAAATTTAAGTCGGCTAATGCACTAGGGTGGAACACAATGTTAGTAAAAAAAAACATATGGAAACATTTAAATCTGAAGCAATTTTAAGGAAACTTCGCAAAAGTTTATTTATGATTTATCGCTCGATATATATGTATTAGAAGTTTAGGAAAATTAGAGTAATTTTTACAACTTTTCGACTAAGCAGTGGCGATTTTACAAGGAAATTGTTGGTATTTTGACCATTTTTGTCGAAATCAGAAAAACATATATATGGGAGCTATATCTAAATCTGAACCGATTTCAACCAAATTTGGCACGCATTGCTACAATGCTAATTCTACTCCCTGTGCAAAATTTCAACTAAATCGGAGTAAAAAATTGGCCTCTGTGGTCATATGAGTGTAAATCGGGCGAAAGCTATATATGGGAGCTATATATAAATCTGAACCGATTTCAATCAAATTTGGCACGCATAGCTACAACGCTAAATCTACTCCCTGTGCAAAATTTCAACCAAATTGAGCCAAAACTCTGGCTATTAGAACCATATTAGTCCATATCGGGCGAAAGATATATATGGGAGCTATATCTAAATCTGAACCGATTTCAATCGAAGTTTTTACACTAAACTGCACTGCTAATTGTA